>NC_068991.1:1663252-1670708 GCF_001194135.2 Octopus bimaculoides | reverse complement strand
TATATATATACATACACACACACACACACATATATATATATATAAGTGGCAGCTGAATGTTACTACTAGTTTAACCCCAGGCGGCTTCTCCACCCGCTAGTTTTCTCCACACTTTTATATACAATACATCGCTAGTAGGGCGAACCCCTACTACCGTCCAGTAGCTGACAGGATCGCGGGACCAGTAGGTTTCGAGCTGGTTGGCTCATATCAGTCGCATGCACCTGCGCTTTTGAGTGATAGCCAAAATCCGCTTCTACCAGCGGATGTTGGATACGCTCAGAAGAAAATAGCTTTGGATAATGCACGAGGAGTGACGTACTCGAAACGCACGCATTAAATGCATCCAAAATATCGACATTTGGCTTTATGATACACACACACATACAATCATACACACACACACACACACACACAATGTGGACACGTAAAAATTCAATCTTGGAACACACATTGAATAGCGGGAATAACTCAGTAACTCGTTCCCCGCCCCGCTATTTTTGATTCATCAACAACTTATGAAACCCCGTCTGTTATTAGATGAGGTTTCCTGTTGTTTTACAAAATTCCTTGTATAAATTCCTATAATCATGGTAGTTTGTATGTCCCTGTGCTTAAGAATGTCATTCCGCAATGACAGGACATAGGTCTTGTGTTGTTCTCACTGCAGTCTTGGACTGGTTAACCTGTTCTTTGTCATTGGAATTTTGTTAGCGAAAACTGTGCAGAAGCCCAAATATATGTGAATGTGTGTCGCTGCATATATGTATATGTGTATATGTGTGTGTTTATATATACTTATATCTTTTGCCATTATATAAGTGAGTATGTGTGTGTTTGTGTGTGTGTGTGTAGAGAGAGAGGAGTGGGAAAAAAGAAGTGTCACTCAGAAATGTATATTGGCAGAGAATGTAAATATTAACTTGAAAGCAACAAAGATCTCTTGTTTTCAGAAGTAAATCGTTTACAATACTGTTTCTGCATTGTATTAAGGCCTCACCCTTTTCGCTTTCGCCATCAAATATGCAGTGAAATAGTTATTAGTCTGTTGGAAAGCCTTAGCCATCGGCGATAGTGTTCAACTATCCTGAGGCAAGTACTAAAAGATTAATTTTTCTTCCCTTCATTCAGCCGAGTTAAAGGATGAAACTTTATGAGGTCCCCTCATCTGCTAGAAATAGCAACCTAATCCCCGCTGCTCGCTCCGACTTTTTTCATTTTCACTTATTGGTATCACGTTAGTTTTTCCATAGTTTTTCCATAGGACATCGCTCGCCTCGTGGGAAAAGGGGCTGTGAATGGTCCCTACAGCTCTTTCAAAGGGCTGATTCAAACAGGGCTGATTCAAAGGGCTGATTCAAAGAAGGAGAGAGAGGGGGAGGAAAGAAGGATGGAACAGAAACAAAATGTTCCCAGTACATTACTGGTAGTGCGTCATTTGATCCTGGAAGGATGAAATTCAAAGTTGGTCCCAACGGGATTTGAACTCAGGTTGTGGAAAGCCACAACGAGTCCCACAAGACATTCCAACAGATGCTCTACCGAGTGGGCCAATTCACCGCCTTCTCTCACATCACACCAGCGAAAAAAGAGAGAGAGAGACTGATGCCTTAGACAATGTCTTGATATTCTCACACAAACAGGATGGTCATGGCTGGAAAGACATTGATCATATCTGTGCGTCATCAGGAATGGCATAGGACACAACAATGACAGCAGTGAGGAAACATCTATATGGTCGACACATCTACTAGAAATAGCAGCCAAATTTCCTTGACAGCTTAAGAAGGACGTTAGATAATATGGTTGTAGTGAGAATATGTGAGAAAACACGTTAGTCATGGGATAAACATCTTTCTGATGGGATGGTCATACCTGGAATGTCATTTATCATACTTCTGAGCTTGGTCTATATAACCACATCAGCAACGTCTACATTTTTCTATCTCTCAAGGATAGTTCTTTCTTTCTTTCTGTCTTTCTTTCTGTCTTTCTTTTTGTCTTTCTTTCTGTCTTTCTTTCTTTCTTTCTTTCTTTCTGTCTTCCTTTCTTCCTTTCTTCCTTTCTCTCTCTCTCTCTCTCTCTCACCCCCCACCGTTATTATTTCTCCCCCTTAAACCTATTCTCTTCCTCTGTCCTTTATAATAAACAACTGCGAGTCCATATTTCTTGCTACGACTTCATTAAAATGCTAAAAACATTCAACGTCACTCAAATTAATATATTTATAGCCAAAAACAAACAAAAAGAGCGAAAAGGAAAACGTGAATGGAGTATTGTTAAACGAGGAGTCTGTGCTTAATGATTCATATATTCCGACACTGCTGTGTCGTTTAAATCACACTTAGAGACGTATAATTAAGACATGATATACAGCCAGGAAAGCGACAAGCAGATAATTATGTCGTCAGGTTGGTTATATCACTTGCAGCTTGTAATGCCATGCACTGCTCAGTTATGTCCCTTTATATTCACGTCTGTCAATATTTTTATCAGGTTTTCGCTAATTCGGAGCCACGAGGCGTGAACATTCCGGAGAGTCGCCGCTCATGGAGAGGATCATCCGGCGTCTCATTTAGCTTTTGCTGACTGTCTTTTGGCCATCTTTTTTTAATGTTTTTTTTACTGTCCTCAAGAGTGTTCCACCCACTCTTTTCCCGACTCGGGGCAATCTTCACTATGGATTCAGTCGATAGCCGGATCCGTCCTACACGTGACAGCAGGTGTTCGATATAAGCAACAACAATAATAATAATATCTGATAGAGACACTAGGCGAGAAATTTTGAAGGGTTCGTGTTAATCGATACTATTGACCCCTTTTTTTTAATTGTCTTCTTATTTCTTATGCCTACTTTTTCTTATTGTCTCCTCCTGGGGGTTCGTCCTTTCTCCCGACATTTTCTTCCTCTTTTTACTTTTTACGATCCCTCTTTGATAATTTAAAAATTCTTTTCTGGTCACATTCATTTCACCTTCGCCACCTGGCTGTGGGTGGTTATGTTAATGAGAATAAAGTGTCGGATTGTTAGTTTTCGAGGTGGTTACTCAACCATCGCTAGAATTGTGGAAGCGTAACGTCTGTTTCTGTTCTCGATGTCATTGTTGCTCTTCCCCACTAAATGTTATTTTAAATAATCACATAATCTGCATACGTTAGAACACACGTTGTTCTATATCTACCACTTCAATTATCCCATCATCGTCATCATCTAATTCCGAGTTTTTCATCTCTAAAATAACGTAGCTGGTCTTTCAAGTAACCGCGAAGTTCAAATTCTCTTGAGACGAACAGCTTATCAGCCTTGGATTCTCTACAAAACTTTTCTTTCGGTGCAGGAGTTTATTTGGGTGAGGTTTTTGACTTCGTTAAATATTTTCATCGCATTCTAAAGTCTGCCTGGTTTCTTTATAGTCCAACTTCTCTTTATCGTAGCAAGGATAAACGGTTGCGATGCTGACGACTTTACAATGCAGAGGCTGCACTGGATAACATGTTTACCAGAAACATACCACTGAGTATCGGCACTAAATCTGGCATATTAGTGACTACATACATACATACATACATACATACATACGTATATTTCTTCTTCTTCTTCTTCTTTCTAAATCTCTCAAAATCTGCTGTTGCCACAGCGTGCAAGGGAAATAATAAACGGTTACTTCAGGAGTTGCTTCCCTTGTATCGTTCTTATCCGTTCCGTTAGGAGTTGTTTACCTTTGTACATGAAATTCCTTCGATGCCGTCACTGAACCAGGCAGCTTGTCCGTCGTCCACCGACCGGTCGATACTTACAGACATATTTTACTGTTATCTCATGACATCAAACCCCCACAATATTGCAAAGGGTACCTAAGACGGAAAGATCGATACTGGACTGTCTTTGAATATAAATCTATTGCAACAAATGCAGCCTATGTACTTGTTACTTTGGTGAGGTTTAAAGTTTATCCGTTCCGGTCATGCTGGAGTATAGCTTCATTCATTTTCAAAAGAATTTCCTGCTATTTCTGTTACTAAATATTCTCATAGGCAAATAACCAATGCATGCGTAATGCATACATAACTACATACATAAGCACACACACACACACACACACACACACACACACACACACACACACACATGCATACATACATACATACATACATACATACATACACAGACACACACACACACACACATATATATATACATACATACATACATACATAAATAGATACATATGTACATACATAAATACATACATACGTACATATATGCATGCATAGGCGTGACTGTGTGGTGAGCTATTTGCTTCCCAACCACAAGGTTCTTGAGTTCAATCCTTGGGCAAGTGTCTTTTACTATGGCCTCAGACCGACCAAATCTTTGCGAGTGTATTTGGTAGACAGCAATTGAAAAGCGAGCTGGCAGAAACGTTAGCACGCCAGGCGAAATACTTAGCGCTATTTCCTCTGCCGCTATGTTCTGAGTTCAAATTCCGCCGAGGTCGACATTGCCTTTCATCCTTTCGGGGTCGATTAAATAAGTACCAGTTACGACCAGAGAAATCCGATCACTGCTCTTTGTTCTTCTTTGGTGCACTTTGCTACTGGAGCGGCCAGGCTTACACTGTAAAGACAAAAAGAAAAATGGCGCCGTCAGGCTCAAACTTCGATCACGTGACCATAATAGTATCAGCTATTAGCACGCATGCGCAGAAAAATTATTCCATTCTTGTTTTATATTGTGCATAACTAGCCTCGTTATTTTATAATTTTCACATTAACATTTCGATAAATCAGCCACAAATTATTATGGTAAATATATATATCCGACAGTCCGGATCTAGCCAAACCATTCATCGATGGGGTGGTCACTATTGACGAGCTTGTAACTTTCAGGCGAAACTAGCGATATTTCGTCTGTCTTTACGTTTTGAGTTCAAATTTCGCCGAGGTCGAATTTGCCTTTCATCCTTTCCTGGTCGATAAATTAAGTACCAGTTGCGAACTGAAGTCGATCTAATCGACTGCCCCAACCCTTCCCCCAAAATTTCTGGCGTTGTGCCTAGATTAGAAAAGGATATTTTTGTCATTTTTGACTTCCAAAGTTGCTGAGGTCTCTCACGCTATTTCTATCTTTGTTGTCCTCTGTAAATGTATCTAAATAAAGACACATTGTTTAGTTTTTATGTGGTTCTTGGTGTTGTTGTATTCAGCTGAGTCTAAATATAATCTAACCTATTTGTCTGTAACCTTTGCAGTTGAACTTATTGTTATGGATGGAATTATTAATGTTATTCTTGCTAATGTTTCCCAATGCATAAAACATTTGAATATTCTTCAGAGGAAAACGCTGTGTCTGTCATTGGCGTAAGCACCGCCTGCCACCGTCTCTCTGGTAGCCATGTCGAAACAACGGGTTTGACAGAGCGGAGAAGCGATATGGAAAATGGAAGAATATTTTACCCTGAATGAAGAACAGACACACACACACACACACACACACACACACACAGACATAGAGCAAATTTATTACATATGTATGTACTTGTATCAATGCATGCGCATATGTACACATACACACACACATGTATATATTTCATATGTCTATGTTTCTGTCTGTCTATTTCTCTATGTGCGTACATATTACCCCGGCCTCATGCATATACATAAATATATAGATACATACTTATACAAACATATAGACACACACACACACACACACAGTTGTCTAAAAAAATCTATGAGTGAGAAAAGTTGGAGATTCCACTCTTAGTTAATGGAGTGAATAAAGATGATTCTTAAAAACACAATACCATAATCTCCTAATAACCAATTTACCGATTGGTTTTAATAGCAGGGAATTGAAAATCGATTCTTGCAATCATCAGGATGCCTAAAGGCAATATTATGGTCCACACCATATTACACCGTTCAGCCATTCCTGATAATTGCTTAAGTTGGTTTTCAACTTTTGGTACCAAATCAATTGGTAAATTCCCTATTTTTATTATTATTATTATTATTATTATTATTACGATGCTAGTATATGCTAATATAGTTAGCAGATATTTTATCTTGAGGTTTGGTAACGACAAGTCTCCTCAAATCTCCCTCTAGGATACTTACTGAGTAGAGGATAGTACTTTTCTGCAGATCGTTAATTTGTAGTTGTTGTTGTTGTAGACGTCGCACAGTATACAATATGGTGAGGTTGTTGATTGAAGATATTGTGTTTAACGGGGGTTTGTACTGTTTGTCAAGTCACAACAAGGACCTCAGACAGACAATAGTTTACTCAATATGCGTGCAGTTCCAAGTAATGCTGACTTTTTCAATACACTAAGATTGTAGAATATTTCTAAGGTTTCAGATGTTTTTTTCAGATTGGGTGGTATTGAACCCAATGCTCCGATTACAATAGGGACAACCTTTATGCTTGACTCTCGTAGCTGCCACATCTTAGCAATCTCAATTCTCAGCTCTCCATCTCTGTCATTCTTTTCTCTTTCTTTCATGGTAATATGTTATCTCTTGGCACTGCTACGTCAGTTATTAGGCAATTATTAAATGAAATAATGATCATTAACCGTATCACCCCGATACAATCATAATGAGTTGGACAGGATACGGCATTCGAAGGCTAAAAGACAGGATCGCAAAGAATCTGCCCAACGACAAATTCCAGCATGGTAAACCATCCAGAAAACTGCATAAAAAGCTCTTCAAAGACACTTTGAAAAGGTTCCCCGAAAACCTTCAACGTCAGCCATTAAGAGTGGAATGGAGACCGTTTGAGTTGGATGGAGAAGAACGGCGAGCAACGGTTGGTAAGGATTCCAAAACGCATGAAGCTAAAAGAGAGACTGTATCGAAGCAATGAAGGCAGGTCAGAAAGACAGATGATATCAGATGTCACCATCACTGTTCGTCTCAGCACTCAAAAGTCCCGACAAACTCGTCTGATCGACAGACGAGCAACACGCGTGTGCATGTGTGTATGTGTGTGTGTGTGTGTGTATACATACATACGTTTAGATCTATATATATCTATGCGAATAATTATAACAGTGCGTTGCAACTTTGTAACTACGTATACATACTCTCTCTCTCTCCCATATACAAACGTACACATATGTAAGTATGTATATATGTATATGTATATATATATATGTGTGTGTATGTGTGTATATGTGTGTGTGCGTATGTATGTATGCATACATACATACACACATAAAACACCAACACTATTAAATGTACACCGTATAGCAGGTATATGTATATTAAATTTTTATGCTATTATCTGGAAATATACAGGCTGCAGACACACACATACACACACGCGCGCACACACGCGCACACACGCGCACACACGCGCACACATAAACACAGGTTTAATATATCTTTCAAAATTTCTCTGAATGATTGGACACACTTCCACCACGTGCACACACACACACACACA
>NC_068991.1:1662049-1663067 GCF_001194135.2 Octopus bimaculoides | reverse complement strand
TATATATATATATATATATATATATATATATATATATTTGTAGACAAACCAGAAGGCATTGTAAATTACGGAGATAGAGCGACTATGGAAGTCTATTAGTACAATAATAACTATAAAATATTTCGTTCTTGTATTTGGTTTTCAAAATTCTTAATGTGAATTCGTGTGTTGAAGCATATTTTATTGTGCCTGGGGAGATTCATTCTCTTTTAGTACTTTATTACTTAACACACTCATCGGTTCGATTTCCACACATTTATTTATTGATTTTTCTAAAATTTTCGTTGTGATGATATTAGTTGAGGGTGGGGGCACTAGGAATGTGACTTGAGACTGAAGGGGACGGCAGCCCGAAAAAGTTTGGGAACCACTGGTTTGGACGAACGGATCACCACAAGTATTTATTTTTTAAGGCTGACACTTATTCTATCCATCTTTTATGTTGAACCGCTACGTCGCAGGACGTAACCCAACCAATGTCTATTGTCAAACGCTGACGAACATAATAACACACAAACACACATAGATATAAAATATATATAAAGATATGTAAATTTATCTGTCTATCTATTTATCTATCTATCTATCTATCTATCTATCTATCTATCTAATTCACTACATCCAGCTCTCTGTAAACTGTTTTAAAACTACCACTGGAACAGTACGAGTATTCATTGTCGAACTGTTGTCGAAGGCTAACACAATAATGCAAATTAGATGAATTCGGATTTAGAATAGAAAGCACTCGCTGTATATCACTATGGGAACATTTTTTTTTTTTTTTTTTTTGTCAAAACATCACCACAAGTGGTGGTTCTTAGGAATGAAACAGTTCTGAAATTCTACTTAAATTTTCAATATTTTATTCGATTTCCTTTTTTTCTTTCCTTCTTTCTGTCTTTCTTTCTTTCTTTCTTTCCTTCTTTCTTCTTTCTTTCTTATTTAATAATATGCATGAAGTTATTTAATGTAGACAGCCTGGTTTGCTGATATATATCAGGAAGTGTTTCTCGAAAGA
>NC_068991.1:1657435-1661450 GCF_001194135.2 Octopus bimaculoides | reverse complement strand
ATATATATGCACACACACACACACACACACACACACACACACACACACACACATATATATATATATACATACATACATACATGCATACATACATACATGTGTGTGTGTGTATACCTGTTTATCTCTCACTACCGCTTGACAAAGAGCATTATTGTGTTTACATATCTGTGGCGTAGCGGTTCGACAAAAGAGACTTATAGAATAAGTACCAGGCTTAAAGAAACGATAAACACTGGGGTTAATTCATTCGACTAAAAAGATTTTTCACGGCGCTTCTCCAAAAACGGCCGCAGTCTAATGAGTGAAACAAGTGAAAAATAAAAGATAAAATCCAGCCATACGTATGTGCTTATTATTTCTTTATGAGTGGCATCAACAGGCAGTAAATGTAGCTATGGGATCAATAATGGTAATTCTGTAAGGTGGCAATTGTCTTGTAAACGCCTTGTTAATTTTAGAGATATAAAAACATTATTTTGACATTTAAGAGTTAGTCATATAGTTTTAACAGAAAGAATGGGCAGGGTTGTGGAGGACACATAATTACGTAGACCTGTTTGCAGTTTTCACTACGGAATTAGGTGGTTCCAATGTTTAATGTGAAATATATTGAAATTATAGTAATTAATTCATTGAAATGTATGCAACCCAGAGGAAGTTATTTAGACGGAAATAAAATAATGACGAACAGTGATGACGACGATGATGATGATGATGAAGAGAACAACAATAATATCCCTTTCTTATTTAGGCACAAGGCCAGCAATTTGGGGGCGGAGATGTTGATTTCATCAACCCATCAACCCTAGTGTTTAACAGGGAAAAGATGGAAGTCGACCTCGGTAGGATTTGAACAAACGAAACGCCGTTAAGCATTTTGTCCTCCCGAACAATAACAACAACAACAACAATACTAATATCCTTTTAGCTGTAGGAACGGGGCCTGAAATTAGGTAAGTCGAATTTATTTTATTTTATTTATTTATTTTTTTTTTTTTCCTATTTATTAATTTTTTTTTTAAATACATATTTTACCTGTGAATTTGTGTGCGTAAACTGGGAATGCATACAATGAATTTCTCTGCCCTAGGTGTACGAAAAAACACTCGGCGAGAAGTACCGTAGGTTGCAGGTAGGAAGACACCAGGAGCTCCAACGAAACCTTTGATAAAGAGAAAATAATAATAATAATAATAATAATAATAATAATAGTAATAATAGTAATAATAATAATTGTTGTTGTTGTTATGTTGACGATGCTTCTTTTATTAGCCGCAGGGAGTAAACGAAAACAAAGACAACACAAAATTCCAAGAAACAAAATCATGAAATATGAGGTCTAACTGCTTAGGACCAATCTAAGCAACCCTAAAAATGTTCTATGACCCTGAACAACAGGGGCAAGTATTCTCTCCCTCTCTCTCCCCCTCTCTCTCTCTCTCTCTAACTCACATTTCGTTTCCACGGCTTAGAGTCACATTGTAGGAGTAGCCTTCCTACGGTGGGGCTCCGCATAGATTTTTGTCAACCGAATTCCATAATATATTCGGCGATCACAGTTCATGGCATCAAACACTTTCCTAAAGTACCAAGCATCAGGATTGAAACAGCTCAATCATTTTTATTACGAAACGAACACTTTAACCATATCGCTATCAACAACTTGGCATTTAACATCTAAGAATCTCTCAAATAGAAATTATTCCATTTGTATTTATTCATTCTGGCTTTCTATAGAATAAATCCATAATGGCCACCAGCAATTCTAATCGTTTCGTTCTTTATCTCATATAGCTTCTTGTAAAACTAGGTTCCTTGTCTCTATTAGATATTATTGTCGTAGCCGCGGGGTGCAGAAAAGCGTCACTACGTGGTTCCGGGTTTCATTCGACTGAAAGATACCACCTTCGGGTACGTTAGTGTCTTCTACTGTAACAACGAGAAGACAAATATATTCTGAGTGGAATTCGGTAAACAGAAACTGTGCCGAAGACCGTTAGGTGCGCGCGCGTGCGTGAGTATGTGCATTCATATTTGTATACATACGCTCTCATCTATCTATCTATTTATTTATCTCTCTCCCCCCCTCTCTCTCTCTCTCTCTCTCTCTCTCTATATATATATATATATATATATATATATATATATGGCGGGCTTCTTTCAGTTTCCGTTTGCCAAATCTTTTCACAAAGCTTCGGTCAAAGCAGGGCTATGGTTGAAGACAGTTCCCCTAGGTGGAACTCAATGGGATGAAACTGGAACCATATGGCTGGAAAGCAACCTTCTTCTCATACAGCCACCCCACTTGCTATGTGCTTAATCCTCTAACTTTTCTACCGCTGCGCCCCGTTATTCGAATCGAAATATATTCCGTGTCGTCTCGAAACTCACTTCAATACTTAATTCATTGTAATTGCAGCTTCTTATTGGAGCGAAGCAGATTTGTTATTCAGTTGCCGTGTGCTTATTGTCTGCTAATAGGAAATGGAAATAACTATTAAAGACACCATTATTAGATATAGAAATATATGGCTGAGTTATGTCACATATCTCTCAGCGTGTGTGTATGTGTGTCTGTGTGTATGCGTGTACGAGCGTGTGTATCTGTGTGTGTGTGTGTGTGTGTGTGCGTGTGTCTGTGTGTGTGTGTGCATGTGTGTGTAAGTGTCTACACGCGCGTGTGTGTGTGTCTGTGTGAGTGCGCGTTAATGTGTGTAAGGTTTTAAGCTTTGGTGGTGGCCTTCTTAGATTTACCGGCAAGGATATGTCTCTGTCGGAGTTTCCAATCGAAACCTCTCCTTATTTCAACGCAAACCAATCCTCATAGGTATTTATGTGCAATATTTTGAGTAAAGAAATCAGCACATACGAAATAAACATGTAACTAAATAACTACTACTACTACTACTAATAATAATAATAATAATAATAATAATAAAATTGGTGCAGACGACACAACACCAAGCTGTTACCAAAGAGACAGAATGAGAATTGAGACACTTACCGTCTATTTGCAGAAAAATGCCATTCTGTACTCCACAAGAATCTCGATAAACATTCTTGAGATTTGAAGAGACTTGCCGTCGCCAAATCTAACGATAATCTTTACTAATTAAATTAACTTTTTGTACAACAACATCAATGATTATAATAATAATAATAAGAAGAAGAAGAAGAGAACTGGTGTACACAGCATAACATCCAAAACTACTTCGTAAGAGGGAAAAGGACAGTGAAGTTGAGACTGGCATTGTCAACATGCAGGAAAAGTGGAATCCTGTACTTCGTAAGAAAGAAAGATTTTTAAGATTTAAGAAGACTTGTTGTCACCAAACTTGATAAGATCTCTACTAATTAAATTGAGGTTTAATAGATTTTAAACAGCGAAAACAACAACTCATTGCCGCTGGTGCCCATTCATACAATGGATACGAAAGTTATATTTAAAACGAGAAACGTGACACAGACATTTATACGATATTGGCTAAAGTTTCTCATGTTAAAAGCTCTTAATTTACATGAAAACATTACGCATACCACTTAGATGATTCTGGACACACATAGAATCATTTCTAAAAGATATGAGTCAAGGAAACTCACTCACACATCCTGAGAAACAAACACCTACATTGGATCAAAGATTCCTATAGCTTAAATCAGCATTCACTCTATTTACTGGACGCTGGTACACGCAGAAGTGTCTCCAAATGTGTGTGCGTCAACCAATCCGTGAAGGGCATCATATCCACTGAAGTGTAATTCTTGAAACGTTCATAGACCGCCAACATAGCCTTTATCAAGAAGTCTGTCTTTTGGATATGAAATATCAAGTGAAGTGTCATGGCGGATTACTTAAAAAGGTAATGGGAAACTTAAAAGTCAATCAATCAACAAAGATGTGAATTACAACCTGTGTGTGTGTTCTGTTCACGGAACGACCCCGCCTAATACAGTTGTTTATGTTCTAAGATATCCTCTTATTTCAAGAATAATACACACACACACGTATATATAT
>NC_068991.1:1647477-1656455 GCF_001194135.2 Octopus bimaculoides | reverse complement strand
ACACACACACACACACACACACACACACACACACACAGAGGGAAACAATAAAAAAGTATTAAATCATGTATCTATGATTAATTTATTATGAAACCAGGATTACGTAAAATTGAAAATAAAAAAGTTAGTAAACAGCAAACAGTAGACTATTACAGTATGACTAGAAAGCAAAGGACGGGATGGTCAGTATTGTCGGATCATTGATCATAGTACTCTTCGATCATGCCTGACCTGGTGTTAAATAATATTCTGAACAAGAGAAGCAGAAGGGAAGCAACAGTAATCGCAATAACGCAACGCAGCAGCAGCAGCAGCAGCAGCAACATGTAAGAATACAAACTTTTATAGAATTGCAAAGATATTCTTTTTGTATCTGAAGCGTATGGAAAATCGTTATCGTTACAGCACGAAGGAATTGTATTTTCATGAAATGTTTTCAGGGAAACAAATACATAGTGAGATGGTACAGAAGCCATAAAAGGAGATGAGAGTTAAAGAAATCTGGCAACAAGATGGATTGAGCTAAAGAAAAAAGTATGGCATTTTCGAAGAATAATTGGAAAATGTCTGCCAATGATTGAGGATGAGGTGAAGAATAATAACCAAGTAAAATGTCTCTGTAGAATGAAATAAAGCTAAGTACGGCAGATTAACAGAATAATCGGCGAGAAGTGCGGACAAAAGAAGGCTGTATTTCTTTAGGTTGAACGAACGAATTCTACTGGAATAAACTTCATTCTACCAGTTTGCTGGGTTAATAATAAAAAGCACCTTGTGTTTTACCTTTTCTTCGTGCATATATATATATATATATATATATATATGTGTGTGTATATATATATATGTGTGTGCGGGTGTATATGTATATGTAATATATATATATGGTTATGTGTATGTGCGCATATATATGTATATATGTATATATGTATATATATGTATATATATATATATATATATGTGTGCGTGTGTATATGTATATGTAATATATATATATGGTTATGTGTATGTGCGCATATATATGTATATATATATATATATGTATGTATGTATATATATGTATATACATATATATATATATATATATATATGTATATATACATATATATATGTACACACACATATGTGTGTGAGTGTGCGCGTGCGTGTGTATAGCAGCTATGCATCGAGTATCGCGCTTATTTCTATAAACAATCACCTAAGTTAGACTTACGAGTGTCTGCTGACAGCAAACTGGCATAGTGTACCTCAGAGTGAAAAGTAGAAACCTTTGTTGAATCTTGTTTTTGTTTTCTTCATCGCAATCAGATCAGGTGGAATGGTTTTCATGCTTTGTATCGCTTCATCGCAGGTAATTTTGCTAATATTCCTCATCACGAGGTCACTACTACCTTATAAATATTTATAACATATACAAACATGAGAAATATTAAATTGGTCTACCGAATTTGCATAACATTAGCAAAAACGCTGGAGAAATTTAATTAATTAATTAATTGATAGAAGTACAGTAAAGACTTCTTTTTTTTTTATTACAAATAAAAATATAAAGTATAATTTACTGTTTATAGTTTTAGCAAAATATATTTATTGCCTTGTATAAAATAGGGACGCTAAGCTAAAAACACACGTCCTTCCATTTGTATTGTAAAAGAAAAAAAAAAGAAACATACAGCAGCACCATTGACCAATTACTCATTTTCGCAGACTAAGGAAGAAATATTTCCCTCTTTTGTCTCTTAATTGTTGAACTACTAACTATCTATGAAAAAAAAAAAATTTAAAAACAGAAGAAAAATAAATAAACAAAGCAACATTCCATGAATTTCTCTCAAAATGTAATTATTTTCTACCCATAAAAAATGTCACGCTTCGTAAAATGTTTAATTTAGTTAATTTATTTGTCTTGGGTTATTTCATGCTGATAATTTCTAATAAGAACGAAATTATGCTTTACATGATTACCTAAGACTAGATATTTTAAGAGCTTTCTAATAAGCAGGCAGAAGAAAATTAAATATGTATTTGGCGTAGGCGTAGCTGTGTGGTAGGAAGCTTGGTTTCCAACTGTATGGTTTCGGTTGCCATGTCAGTGGATTTGGCAGACGAAAACTGAAAAAAGCCCGTCATATATACATATATATATATATATATATATATATATATATATATATATATATGTATATATGTATATATATACGAACATACACACATATCTACCTACATGCATACACACACACGTATAATTAAGATTCTGATCTCTTGTGTTTGTTTATCACAGTCTTATAATTCGTTTGGTGCAATAATGTTCCTAAATTCATGTTTATCAACTTCTCCAGGTTATCTAAGCCACATCTTCAAGATGTGGAGGGATATTCGCTTTTTTGCTGTAAATTTTTAGTGGGAGCCTCGAATCTGTAGAGATTGTCAGAATTTGACCGTTAGGGCGTTAATGTCCAACGTGATCGGATTTCAAGTTATGACGTGTCGATGTATGTGCGCCTCTCTGATATCAAAATGAATATATATGTACAAAATCGTCCATTAAGTTTTACGTATATGATATCTACCTATCTATAAACACACACACACACACACACACACACACATACACACACGCACGCACGCACGCACACACACACACACACACACACACACACACACACACACACACACACACACACAAGCATCAACAGCACAACGACTTTAGGCGACAAAATAGTAGACTGCATAAATAAATAACTTCGATCGGACCAGGTAAATAAAATTAAATTAGTCGATTCTCTGCAACAATTTCCTGTTGACGGTTGTGAACATCACATCACGTTGACATATCAGGAGAAAGAACCTGCTTGAAATACAGACGTTGTTCGTGTTTCTTGCACCGACTGAATTCTCATGTATGCTGTCAGCGTCATTGTTATTATATCAGAACCTACATGGCGTTATCACAGTTTGGTTTCGTGGTAGGGCTGTGGCTCATTGAATTCATAGCGTTGGACGATAGAGTCACGAGGGTGGTGGATCGGTAGATAAATAAATGAAAGAAACTAGCAGAGCAGAAGAGCGATGAAATAAAATCGTGTCCGTGTACTTCTAGCTGAGGGGACATAACATGCTGAAACACCGGTGTCTCAGACTGACTTGCGCCAATGAGCCGAGTGTGTTGAACACGATGTCGTCATAAAAGCGAGAAGTTATTCTCCGATGACAAAAGCTCATGGTTCAGTGTTTAGAGCGTCGGGCCCACAATTATGAGGTATGAATTAATCGAATTCATCTAACAATTAAAAGATAAGCATTTCAGACTATATTAGAAAACGAAGAGCCACCAAGTGTAAATAACATAAAAACTGAAGCTTAAGGCGCTGCCATTCTCTCAACAGAGCGAGAGACCAACAAAACTTGTAACACCAAAGATGACTGAAGGCAGAGATTATGGCAGCATTGACCGACTTAAACAAGGAAACCGTCCAGTAGAGTTGCAGGAGATTCCGAAGTCGTCTGGAGGCCGTGGTTGAAGCCAATGGCGATTTTACTGAATAGATTTACTCTTTAGTATTTCACGATATTTTTATGTAATTTTGGTAAATATATCTCTTAAAATGAGATGTCAGTGTTATTTTCATTTCACGTAATTTAGACGACAATTTATTCACCGCACCCTGTATATATATTGAATTATTTCCTGCCAGTCTCTCCAGTTAAACTCCGTAAAACTCTATACTTCCTGCGTTTCGAATATCTTTTGAGGCCCATTTTGAAGCCGAGCTTTTAAAATTCATATAAACAATGTATGAAACTTGTTTTTCACGAATAAAATAAAAAGAAAGAGACGGAAAGAGAATAATATTCGGAAACTATTAGAGCAAAAAATTGTTTTAAAATATGTTAACGTCATATTTTTTCAAAACGGTTCGTTCACAATTACTGCTTCCGATTTATAGAAATATATAGAAAGTTAGCTAAATGAAAAATAATCATATTATTGGCCTTATGAGAGTAAATATCCAACTGTGTTATTTTACTGAAGGAACCTATTAAAATAATGCACTCTCTGTCATAATTTTAGTGTTGCGGTTCAATCGTATTTGCGACATTCAATCTAGACGCCCACTAAGTGATGAATATGAAAATAAAGTGAAATCAGTATCGATATATTTGTTCGTTTCTTAAAATATTTTGTAATTCGAAGTCGTTTTAATTATGGTTTGTTGTTATCGCTGCTGTTGGTGTCTCACCCCTCCACGTGCTTTCACTGCACCACCGAGCGCAGCTCTGTACGCCTCGAGTCTCTGCTGTGGTTTGTTGTGTTACTCTTATTTTCACTGCAATGAGACTGCTGTTTTCCCTAGGATGTGCGCGTTGCCTAGTAATGTTATTTTCTGTATCTTACATACCTTTGTAAGTCCTACGGTTTTGGTTATGCACCTATTATTATAGAGATTGCTTCTGTTTTTTCCAGTTTGTAGGTTTGTTCTGCATTCCTTTCCCTATTATTATTATTATTATTATTATTATTATTATTGAGTGAAACACCAGGTACATGCATCACAACCATATGTGCGTGACATAGTGATCTCATATGAAGATAAACAACGCATGACCTTGCAGGTGAGGTCCAGTTAGAATTTTCTTCAGGTTGAATGGCCCATCCCGCTCAAAATGTCCCTGAATAAGGTTTGTTTAATGATGATGAACGAAACACCTATGTTTCCAAAGGTGAATTATCCAAACCTCAAACAATTCATCTGAACACATGGCTATGATGCTTCCCCACCGCCTCTGCTTATTATTATTATGATTATTATTATGATTATTATTATTATTATTAGTAGTAGTAGTAGTAGTAGCAGTGGTATCCAAGTGTTTTGCAATACTCGATCGTGGAATAAGTACATTGAATAGAATTGATGCGATGCTTAGGTGTTCCTTTGGGATTTTTTTTCTGCCTCGCGATTCTTTTGACAATAGGAATTCGATCCTCTTTAAATTGGTTTTGCGAATTGAAAAGCAGTTTGTTTAACCAAAATTGTGATCAACATTCAAATGAATGGGCCATTATTTTGGCTAAATCTGTTCAGCTGGTCATTGTTGCTGCGACGGACGTGGTAGCCGCCATTACGTTGATAGACGGGGAAATAAGTCAACAACGACGGACACTCCGCGTAATTAGAGCTGAACAACAACAATTGCAGCAACAACAAAAGAAACAACACAAGCAAAATGCAGTAGCATCATCATCATCATCATCATCATCATCATCACTATCATCATCATCACGAACAGCACCACCAGCATTAATAACTAGAATAATAATAAAAACACCACTAGTAGCAGCCATGACAACAAAAACTACAAACTCGTGATTAGATTGTTTAATATATTTAACAAAACTTTGCAGAATACAAATTTATTATTCTTATATAAGAATGTTCTTGACAGTAACTTCGAAAGTTTTGATGGCTTAGTTATCGGAAACTTCGAAATCACCGTCAAGAATATTCCTGTGTATATATATATATATATATATATATATATATACGCGCGCGTGCGCGCGTGTGTGTATGTATATATGTGTGTGTGTATGTGTGTGTATGTGTGTGTGTGTGTGTGTGTGTGTGTGTGTGCGTATGTATATATGTTTTTTATCGACAAACAAGATGAGGACAAATATCCGTCAAATGTAAATAATGTACATAATTCCTCATCTCTTAAATATAGAACTGTGGTTGGAGTGTTGTCGCCGAAACGGTGCAAAGGTGTCTTCCGCCAGGAGCCGAGAATCTCCAAAATGACTCGTATAAGTTACATCTTGTTTCTAAGATCGATTAAACAATCGAATACACAACTGGTATTTTTCTTTTTATTGATTGTAAAATAGAGACCAACGAAACCCAACTTTGGTTGAATTTGAACTCACAATATAAAGATAAGCAATTAAGCACAACACCACTATAAATCACCATATCAACTACCTCAGCCCACACATTGAGACTATGTGAACAAGCTTTAACTAATAACGACATGCCATCGTTAGCATATGGTATTTGCAAATAGCTGATTAAGACGACATTTTCATTACCTTCCTACTAATTGGTTTATCTATTTCACTTACTTAATTATAAGTAATTACTTTGGTTTATGTTCATTATATCAAACTATGTTTCCATCGAATACGTTTGTGCATGGATATTTCTTTACTCTTTATATATAAGCCTGTCTTAGAAAACCTAGAAACACGACCAGGAAACTTGTTATGCGAGCGTTTATATAAATATACATATATATACATACATATACCCCCCCCCACATATATATATATATATATATATACACATATACATACATATGTATGTGTGTGTATACATGTATATATATATATATATATATATATATTTATATATACATAGATGTATGTATGTGTGGGGGGCTGTGAGTGTATATATATATGTTTGCCTGCGTCTGTGTGTAAATATTTGTCATACACTTCTTAAAAAATAAAGTGAATTTGAAAGAGAATGTTTAGTAAAAAGACTCTTTAATGATTCATAAAGCTTTTACGTATTCCGTTTATTTCTGTCTTTGGCAAGAAATAATACCAAAACAGATTGAAACCACGTGAAATGAAAGAATATCCTGTTTGCTGAATAAAAGACACAAATGGTCTTTTGTCGAGAGTATTTTTTATTTATTTTGTGTGTTCAACAATTAGGTGTAGAATGTAACAGAATTGACCGTACGGCCATTTGTTTCTTTTTTTCCTTTTTATTTTGCATTTCATTGTAATTTTAAGTATGTCTTAAGTAGTTTGATCAATTACCACGTGATAATCTCCAAAGGATAATGCGTTGAAGTGCGTCAGAAAAACACAAAGTCTTTAAGACGTTATTGAGAATTCTGTAGTAGACAACGAAAGAGACTGTTTTAAGAAGAATTGAGTGGACTTGGATGCAAATTCAGTTCTAAAATATACACAGTGGTGTTTTGAAAGCATCATTTCACCTATGTAAATACAAACAATGTATTATTTAACCGTTTTTGCAAACTACGCCTTGACAAATGTTGTTAAAAGATTGCTTACGGAATCACTGTAGGGCAACGAATCAGTGTTGTATTTGACAAGGCAAAATGAATAATTCAATAACCAAGATGGTTGGGGAATAATTCAATGCAAGATCGCAGAACAAATGTAGGTACCCGAGTTAATTATGAAGTCTCTATTTCATACCTGAACCTGCTACAAATGGCTGCCAATATCGACCCCAAAGAACATATTGCTGCTTTTGGGTATGTGTGTGTGTCCTTTTTTTTTTTAACATATTAACTAATCCAGCTACGGACACACTCTACACGATAAACAGATGGGATAGTCACGGCTATAAGGCTTTTGATAGTATTTGTTCGATCAACGTTGATCTGGGATTAAATAAGTGATTGATCATCTAAACATGGCAGTTATATTTCCCTCAATCACAGCTGCTCTTCTTTCAAAAGTATACCTTGGATTACATGATCCAAGATGTCCCACTTTAACGACTGTAGGATGTGGTTTAAGGGAGACTTAGCTGCTATTCCTGGCATGTTAGGAGACCATGTAGAGATATCTGCATCAGATATTGGCGTCGATCAAATTAAGTATACGTTTCTCCAAGACTTAGGCTTGAAGTATTAATCAGACTTGAAACCAATTCACCATCGATACCTTTTAGAAGATCACAATCCCATTTAATCTGTTACTAAACCATTAGGTCTATCATAACATGTCTACTGTTCCCATAGTATTTACACTGAGGCTTAAGTCCTCCCTCGTCGAGTGACACCTGCGAACATACAAGAGCGCAATTGGTCAGTAGAGACCCACAGGATAACATTCCATTGAATATCCTTTTTGATCGTCTGAGATGTCCCCTGAACCGCAGCCCTTGAGGTTTCTATTTAGGACTTGGGTGCCGAGTATGTTCGTCGGTCGTCTTCCGACATGTTTCAGCCAACTCAGTCGGCGCTTACAAGATGGCAACGGACAGTGGGCGTCGGACCGCTTCGTCCGATGCTGCCAGTTCTTCGCTCTTTGAATTGTTTTCGTTGCTTGGGGTTTTTTTTTCCAGGGACAGATTACTAACCTGAAGCCCAACAATTTGCATTTAGGAAAGACACCGTAAATCGAGTTCTCTCTGTTCACTGCTGGCCGAGGTCCACGAAATATTGGGTGGATCGCATTTACTCACGGACATCTGGTCGCTGGTCTTCGTAAGACTCATCCGCTCCGGCTATTGGTCATTGCCGCAACTCCTCCCCACGACTAGTGTTAGAGTGTCAACATCACCCTGTCATGAGCTGAGTCGGTGTAACGGAATGTAATAATTGGAGCCAGCACTTAAGAGATTCAAGGAGTGAGTGAGACCCACTGATACGCGTCTAACCTATCAGGTTGGGTGCAACGGGCGAGACACAAAAGGGTCTACCTCTACTCATTGCTTCCCTAGCTCCCCTAGTATTTGGCCCCGTAATATAACATCTAGTCCAAATCTATAATATATACACCAATACTACACGATATAGACAACTACTATACTCTTTTGTGCTGCACTATACCATGTCGGTATCGGTGGTTATATCATTGCTGATATCTCAGCAAAACTGTCCTTCTTAATTAATATAGATATCAATGTAGAAATCTTGCAGAGAAAGATATTGAAAACTGCAAAAGAGACAAAACTATGAAGCCGACTAAGGTATCCCCTCAGTGTACTATTAAAACAGCTAAATCCCTTCTGTTTGTAATGAACTGTCAGCAAGTCAAATCAACTGATATAATTAACCCTTATTACTTGCTGATGCAGCCGAACAAGTTTAGAACTGAAAAAATAGTCATCATTTCCATGTGAAAGAACGCCTCGAAGTCTCGAAAATAAAGAAGACATACATACATACATACATACATACATACATACATATATATATATATATATATATATATA
>NC_068991.1:1644120-1647222 GCF_001194135.2 Octopus bimaculoides | reverse complement strand
TTTATAAAGATCTAGATAGATTTATGTATGCATATTTATGCGTGGATGTATACATATGTGTGTATGTGTGCGCTATGTGTATGTGTGTGTCTGTGAACATTTATAAACGTGTATCTCTATTTGTATATATAAATATGCGTCTACGTTTGCATGCATTGGAATACACACACTCCATACACACATGCACACACACATGCATAAATGCGTACATATATACATACATATAAATATGTATAAATGAATATGCACGTATACATATATATATATATATATATGTATGTATATGTATATATATATATATGTATATATATATATATATGTGTGTGTGTGTGTGTGTGTGTGTGTGCGTGTCTGTATATATATATATTACATATATATATATATATATATATAAATGCATATATATGTATACATATATACATATATGTATATATATATATGTGTGTATGTATGTATATATATATATATATATATGTATGTATATATATATATATATATATATATATATGTATGTATGTATGTATGTATGTGTGTATGTATGTATGTATGTATATGCATGTATATGTATAACGGAAACATGTCTAGAACATATTTTAACGCTGCAGGCCATCGCAGCCAAATTGGAAAAATATCAAAGTATCACATTAAAATGATTCTTACCATTCTTACTCTCTTCCTTTTTTTCTGATCTTTTTTCCTCTTTATTTCTTTGTATGCGTCCGTGTATATGTGTGCTTTTATATGTGTGTGTGTATATGTGTGTGTGTATATGTGTGTGTGTGAGTGTGCATTTGTTTACTGTTTATTTCAAGGAATCGTCATTCTCCAATTACCAGATTTTCTTTCTCCTGTAGCAAAAGACAGTACGCAAACACCGTCATACCACCGCTACCCCCCCCCTATCACCACCAACGCCCCCACTATCCCATTCCCCGGCGCCACCAAAATGCTTTCATTATTTCATTATCTGATGTTGATTAGACAGATCTCCAATAACTTACCGTTTACACATTGGCTAAGATTCTGTTTGATGTTCTTTTGTGATTTTTTTTTTTACCCAGATCAGATTAATAATAAGCACGAACGTGGTCGGGTTTGAACTCAGAACGTAGAGTTTGGTATCTGTTGTTGTTACTGTAATTATTACCTCCGCCTTCAAGAACTTTGGGAACAAGATAAAGAATTTAATAGAAAAAGAATTACAAGAAGAATTCATGTAAGAAACCGAGCAAGTTAGATACAAAGAACACCAGTTGCGCTTAGACATGGAAAGCTACAACGAAGACTGAATTACTGAAAGAGTTTGACAAAGACAAAGTGTAATAGGACTCGATCGAACATCAAATACAGAATGTTGACAAAAGGGGCGAAAGTATGAACTCTCTGCTAAAGGAGTGCAGTACTTACACAAAAACGATATAAATACTGACATGTCTGTGTCGGTGAAAGAATGTTTTGTAATGTGAAATGACGGAGTAATGGTGCGAACACGAGTCAAGTGCTGCCATCCTGAATGATTATTAGAAGAGGTTATGAGATTTCTTCAAGACTGACCGTACTACTGAAACAGACTAAATACAGAAAACAGAAAGAACAACGTTCTTGAGTTTTCATCGCAGCTTGAAAGTGGAGCGGATATGAAAGAAATTAAGAGAGTTGAGATATGCCAGGATCAAATCAACAAGATGAAGAAATTGTGGCACAGAAGCGTAGAAATTATACTTGAGGTAATTGGTGCATTTATACAAGAATCTAATGTTTCCGCCAATGCTTTTCTGTCGAAATAATTTTAAAGACATTAATATTTACTCAATTACAAGTGAAGCCATTAGAAAAATATTTTCTTTCTTTCTCATTGGACAAATTGGTGCAAGACACACATTTAATATGAGTGTCAATTCCTGGTTCTCAAAGGTGGCCGTAGTTGTGGTGGTGATGCTGTTGGTGGCAGTAGTAGTAGTAGTAGTAGTAGTAGTGATTGCGGTGGCAGCGGCAACGGCGGCGGCGGTGGTGGTGATTGTGATAACAGCCGTGCTTGTGACAGTGTTAATGGTGGGGACTGTAGTGGTGTTGGTGATGGTGATTGAAGTTGTATAGTGTTAATGGTGGCGGCTCTGGTGGTAATGGTGGTGGAGGCGGTGGCGATGGGCGTTGGTGATGGCGGTGATGATGGTAGTTGTAGTGCTGGAGACGGTGGTGGTATTGGTGATGGTGGTTGTTGTAGGGAACGGTAGAGGAAGGTTGTGGTGGTTGAGGTGATTGTAATAGCAGTAGTTCTTGTGATAGTGCTAATGAAGGCAACTGTGGTGTGTTGGTGATGGTGGTGGAAGAAGTAACGGAATTTGTGGTGGTTCTGGTGGTAGCGTAACTCATGGTCTGAGGGCAAATTTGACTGCTATTGCTTGCAGATCAAGTTGAAACGCAGGACTGTTTCCTTCATATGCGGTATCGTACACTCTGTGGGAGTATATAACAAGTTTGTGGGTGTGACTGCGTGCATCGGTGTATGCATATGTATATATATGTATGTGTGTGTGCGTGTGTGTTTTGTGTATGTATGTATACACACACACACACACTCGTATGGCTGTACGTTTGCTTATATATTAAAAGCACTGTTTGAATTGAGGAGTATGTGTGACAGCTAAGATGCTGTTTGCCGTACACATATCCTCTTAAATGAACAGCCTTCTATATGACAGTCACAGCCGGAAGCCAACAGACTACCATGTATCAAGAAATTAATCACATTTCGAATATCAAATGCAATGCAGGGAATTTCCACGTTACGAGGCTATTTTACTAAACAAACGGATTGATTCCATAAAGTTATGAAATGAATGGTTGCAGAAGAAGCTTGTAACAAAATTCAATGATACTGTCATATCTGTATGTGTTTGGGTGTGGGTGTGTGTGGGTGCACGCGTGTGATAGCGCTTGTATGTACAGTTTGAAACACAGACAGGAGAAACTAGAGATAATTATTTTCATTTTTCGGTGTTAGTTATGTTGCTATTAGTGCCACACGTAGATAGAAAATCCAAGCAGTGATAGAGTGAATCATAAATTGCTATATATATATATATATATATATATATATAT
>NC_068991.1:1626309-1643593 GCF_001194135.2 Octopus bimaculoides | reverse complement strand
CTCCACCCTGACTTTCGTTTCCAAACGGGACTTGAAGAAGTAGATGAGGGTTTGACAGAAGAGGACGGTGTCTGTTCGATACTTTCAATCTCTTTTGCTATGGCCATTAGATAGAGGACCATCAGCTCTCTTGGCTTGTTAACAATGTTAGAGAGGTGATCATCGCGGTAGACTTGGCCGATAGTAGGATTTGTCCGACATGTAACAACAGTTGTCCGATCAAACTCCACGAATCCTCAATGCTCGGACTCTGCTCAATATGAGTCCTATGCGACTGTCTCTCTCACCGCATCTTGAACGGTCCTGCCTGGCGGTATCTACGTTCCACTTGGTTGCGTGACGAATCGGTAATGATTTTTGGTAGCACTACTCGGATTTCTGTTAACTACCCGTAATAGTTGCCACCCAGAAAACCTCCCAAACCCGGCCAGCTGCTTGGTCCTGAGTTTCTCAAAGAACGTCAAGCGACAACATCAGAAATATTTCACACTAATTATAACTTGTCTTCGATAATATTCATAGAAACATTTTCACGTCATTTATGTTGAGTCTTTTCACTGTTTCAATAGCAAAGATAACGCGTTTATTGATGTGTGAACATCTTTGGAAATCTCATTATTTTCATAATGTTTTATTTAAATTTGAAACATTTAAAATTCGATGAATAAAAGAAATTCATTTATTTATTTCTATTTCGTTGCTTTTATTACTATTGCCGTCATGTTATTGTTGTAGTTGTTGTTGTTTAGTGTCGACGTGGAGAAGAGAAACTAAGTTTGTTGAGGTTTTTACAATGACATGATAATCACATGTTTGACGAATAAAATGTGACGTTATAGAATTTTTATATAAAGTTTTATTGTGCTGAGATTATGAAAACTGCTTGTCTCTGATTTCCAACTTTAAACAATAACTTGTATAAGAACAAAATAACAACCAACCATTCTCAGATTTCCCAGGCAACACCTAAACACCCTTAGAAATGTTAATTGCTATAAAAGTGTTTAATTGTTGATTTAATGTAAATAGTGAGGCTCATAGTTGAGATGAAGATTCTTCTAAGAATATTTAGCGCTCTCTATTTACAATTTGTGTGCATACAGAAAAATCCAAGGTGGAGGACAAGGGGAGAGGATGGGGAGATGAGATGAAATATGCATACGATGCAAGAAATATGAACAGCTGAGATGATGCAGACCTTAAATGACGCAGTATTGTTTCGATAAGTGTATGTTACATTATATATTTTTGTATTGTTAATTCGGAATATCAAAAAGCTCTTGTCCATTACCTAAGATAATGATAAAGTATACCATAATTTGTTGGTAAATCCACATCTTTTTTTAGACCAATGGAGGTTCCTTGCTACTGTCCCATTTACACAAGAAACAAGGAAACTCTGTGCAGCCTACTACTGCCCAAGCAGCAAGTCACATTATTTTCAAGTTGCCGCAAATCATCCTGTTGTCATCTTTGAATTTAATCTGGTGTAAGCGTGACGTTAAAGTTTCATGTTTCCCTTCATGAGCACTGATTGTCCAACAGGGATGAAAGCTATTTGTCGCTCCTGGTTTAAACACTGTGCTCATTTGTCAATGGATGAAGTACTTGTTTTGTTAATACTATCTTAACGGAAAACTGAACAGCAAACTACACACGCACACACACACACATTAAAAGATAGAAAGATAAGCAATATGAAGCCCTTACATTGGACTGTATAGCCCTAGATACACTATGTCTTAAAAACACTTGATGAAAGCAATTAATGTTTGCTTGATAAAAGAACAGGAGAACTACATGGACATGGTCGCTGTCTGATGATAAAATATAGGAGTTTCTCCGAACCAAATGACTTTTATCTGACTAACCATTAAAGATCTTGGAGAAAAATCTTTATCATTAGAGAGTGGAGGTAACTTAAGACATGTGAACATAATTTCGATCATTTAAACATTAATTCGGGATATCTAGATCAATGAACAACATGCTTTACCGTTTTAGTTAATAATATTTACGTCCTACGATCAGATTTCGACGAGGCTGAGTTTTGTCGTTCATCCTTCCGATGATCGATCAAAAAAAAACAGTACATGACATGAAGTAAAGACGATATAATCGATTGTGTTCTTTCATAAAGTATGGAGACCTGTGGCAATAATCGAAATCAATATATTAATAATCAATGTAGCAATAATAAAGCTAAAATAATGACGGTCTTCTTCTATTATAGTCGATCTGTTTAAGTTTGTCTGTTTATTGATTTTTATAAGAAGTCAGACATAGCTTTCGTAGTTTGTTAAGAAGACGTATATAATTATGGATGAAGTCGAAGAAAAGTGATGTAAATTTATCCAACTATCCATCCATCCATCTGTCCGTCCATCCATCTGTCCGTCCGTCCGTCCGTCCGTCCGTCCGTCCGTCCGTCCGTCCGTCCGTCCGTCCGTCCGTCCGTCCGTTTGCCCGCCCGTCTGTCTGTCTGTCTGTCTGTCTATCTATCTATCTATCATCTTTCTTTCTTTCTGTCAGTCTATGAAGTATATAATACATAACACTCTCTCTCTCTCTCTCTCTCTCTCTCTCTCTCTCTCTCTCTCTCTCTCTCTCTCTCTCTCTCTCTCTCTCTCTCTCTCTCTCTCTCTCTCTCTCTCTCTCTCTCTCTCTCTCTCTCACACACACATACATACGCGTGCGCGTCACTCTTTACGTATAGTAGCCTAGCGTAATAAAACTCCATAAATCTAATCTCCACTGAACGTCAATACACTCAAGCGTATACACGGCTATTTATTGTCATTGCGATGCACTACTGTGGTCCTGCTCCTGTATTGAGTGTTTTCATATCTATGACATGGAAATATGTACTGTGACGCTCAATGGACGAATGAAGTAACCCCTTTGTAGCGAAAGAGGTTAAGATGACTGGAAATTTAATGCTCAACTGTCTGTAGAATCAAGCGTGAGACAAAACAACAACAACGATGCAGGATACAGCGATACAAGGCCTCCTACATCGCTAAAAAAGAAGTTGAAATCTCCTATCAATCGCAGTCGAAAGTTCTAATAAGTCGTGCGTTCAATTTCTGGCCGAGTAGCACATTGTGTCCTTGGGCATGCTACTTAATTTTATGCTGTTCCAGTCAATATTTTCTTAGACACTCTCCGGTATCTAAATTTATGAATTCCCAAATCACAATTTCAGCTCCACAAATACATATCTACACATTCCAGCCCACACCACGTAGGGACTTTTACGCTAACACTAAACTCCCACCTCTGCAGTAAGCAACCATGGACATACATTCCATATATTCCCCACAATACATTTACATTTTTAAAACGTATATCTACACAGTATGGAGGTACCAGAGCTGAAAGAAACCATGCCAAGTTTTCAGAAGATAATTAAGCTCAATTGACTTAAAACATACTTTAGAATAACTTCAAATTATTTATAAATCATGAAAAGTGTAGTATATGAAAATAGCTGTTCAGTTAAAAATTTTAAAAATCGGTTGGTTTTGCGCAATAGTAATTTAAATGTGTTATGACGACATGGATATATTTTGATGTTTTATTGAACAGCTTAAGTTTACAGATGTGTGTTACAAAGGTTTTCTAGAATTCACACTGATACGATCCCTTGTTACAACTATATGGCTTTTACCTTGAGTTTTCCATGAAATGTTGAATGGTGCATTAGAGGTTATCAGATTCCATAGCCAAGAGAATAAACACGTAACCGAGTATTTTGTTTTTATATTTAAATGTAGTTTTGTTCGAAAATATTTGCTCTAGGTCCATTGTAGGAGAGAGAGGATGTATGGACGCACAATGTAACTTGGTATAGTATTTCATTGGTTAAACATAAACCTTAGACTGGATAATTATTAGCAGTGGAACAAGTAGAGTTAAGCTTCAGAAGTCAATTATTTGAGGTATAATTTGAAGGACAGTGTTTGTTATAATTTTTGCAAAGTTACGAATGTTAGAGTAAGAAAGCATGATGGTGATTCAAGTTTTAAAAAATCGTGATATTTGTGCTTTTGAAGAAAATGTATGACGAATGAAGGAAAAAAAATTGGTTACTGAAGTTGAATGTTGAATGGATGATTATAGCAGGAGATATCTCTGCATTGATAGTTATGTTTATATTTGAAGTGACAGAACAAAAATTAATAATAATAAGAGAACTTGGATATTCTGATTTTTCTGCCATTTCATATTCCGTCTGTTGACGGTCGTCCTTATGACTCAGTATTACTTCAATTTTCAATAGAAAACGATGTCTAATATCTTCTCATTTACTATTTCGAGGCCAGTTATTTCTGGAGCTCTTCTAGAAATCGTGTTTAATCTCTTTTAGTGTGAAATATGTTTTTAAATACGTAAGAACATCATTTTCACTGTCTATATTCAATGGAGTAGGAAGATCATATACGTCAGCGTTAGTAATCTTTAGGGTGATGAGCTAGCAAAATGCTTAGCGGTATTTCGTCCATCTTTATGTACGGAGTTCAAATTCCGCCGAGGTCGACATTGCCTTTCATACATTCGGAGTCGATAAATAAATACAAGTAGAGCGCTGGGCTCGATGTAATCAATTTACCCACTCCCCCGAAATTGCTGGCCTTGTGCCAACATTGGAAACCAATATTTTTTAGCGCATTGTGACAAGTCTTGTAAATGAAATAAATGATTAGAAAAAATGTTGATATATTCGCCAAGATCGATTTCAAGCATTTTTTTTAGACAAATCAGGGTTGATGAATAAGTTTTTGCTTTTTTTAAATAAAGTAATTTTATGGAGGGGCTCGCGTTGGCAAAAACTAATTATCTCATACAGTTCTGGCTATAAAATATAGTTCATTCTCAAAAGGTTGGAGGAAAATATTCGGTTTTGTTTTTTAAATAAGATGAATTAAGATCAGAAATTGATGCATTCAGTCAATACACATTATCTAGAATAACATCCTGCTGTTACCTTTCGAAGAAATACTGTTTCAAATGTGAACGTTTGATAAAAGTTTTTTTTGTTATTTTTGAGAAGTAGTTTAAGGCGAAATTCATTGGTGTGTGTGTGTTTTTTTTTTTTCCTTATAGGAGAAAGTAATAGAAAGTGACTGTATTTTGAAGTTTTCGTGTAATTTTGTAGGTGCCTGGTTTAGTGATATAGATCGATGTTTCGTCTTGCATCTCTTCGTTTCAAAATCGTGCATTAGAACTAATTTGACTCAATAAACGAAGATCACAAAAAACAAGCACAAAGGTGAATTAAGTGCAGGATCGACGGAAGGCAGAATTTAATATGGTCGCAATATTATAACTAAAAACCAATAAAAATATAAAAAGAAAGTGCATATATACATATATATATATATACATATATATATATATATATATATATATATATATATATATATATATATATATATATATATATATACAGAGAGAGAGAGAGAGAGAGAGAAAGACATGTTTGCGTGTGTATGTGTAGGTGTGTGTATAAGTGCGTATAAGTGTGTTAATAAGTATGATCAGAGAAGCAAAAAGAAACTCAACGATGTGCATTTAGTCGATAAATGAACATACATGTCGTTCGCATCTCGATGTTCATCTCAGCTAAAAAAAATCCAGTTTCGAAGTCAAAAGAATATATATATATATATATATATATATATATATAATATAAGTTGAAAATGTACCGAGAATTTTAAAATATTTTTTATTAATATATTTAAAACTTTAACCGGTTTCACAGTTTACATTGATTTTCAAAAAGTTGAAATAGAAAGACGTGGTTTGTGTCGCAGCTGTTTTGCATCTGACTAGTGTTTGAAGTTCGTCCTATTTTGATAGGGATTTCCTGTACTAATTTGAGCCACGTCTTTCTATTTCAACGTTTTGAAACTCAGTGTAAACTGTGAAAACAGTTAAATCTTTAAATATAATAATAAAAATATTTTATGTATTCTCAGTGCATTTTCAACTTCTGTTTTACCTATATTTCTACCCGTGTGGAATAAAATAACTTTTTTCTATATATATATATATACACACACAAAGATATATTTGTATACACACATATATACATATATATGCGTGTCAATACATGCATGTATGTATGTATGTATGTATGTATGTATGTATGTATGTATGTATGTATGTACGTACGTACTTACGTATGTATGTATGCATGTACGTACGTACGTATGTATGTATGTATGTATGTTTTTGTATACACGGTTGGTCTCAGACTTTCGCCGCCGCAGTAACGGGTTTTCTAAAATCCTCTACAATCTATAATCGGGTGTATATGTGGTTGTGTGTTTATCAAATATTAATACATATTTATCATAATTCCCTATCATCTCTCTGTTTACTATGAAGTCTTTGATGTATGGCTCGGTTCTAAAACCATTTACAATTCCTCTTAGAGATTCCATGTTTCTGAAGATATTTTCTGAAACATTTAACAGAAGGAAAGGAAACAATTGAGGCTTGGAAGCCAAGTTAAAAGTTAAGCATTGCACAATTTCTCTGTAAAAATCATGCAATATCTATGATTAGGTTTCTAGTAATTTCTATTGAACTATCCGCCCACGTTTATCGTATTTTAAAATCTGATTGCTTACTGCAAGAATAACTTTCGTTTTCTGGTGAAGTCTAAGATGTTTAGTAATTTCTCTTTGATACTCGGTGTTTCTGAAGATAAATAATAGAAAAGTTAATATGAAGGAAATAATCTACTGCGGTTGACCGACAATTTTAGTCTCTCTCTCTCTCTCTCTCTCTCTCTCTCTCTCTCTCTCTCTCTCTCTCTCTCTCTCTCTCTCTCTCTCTCTTCGTTCCTTTATAGCTGTCTCTTTTTCTTGATCTCTCTATCCCTTTTTTCTGTCTCTTTTTCTCTATTTCTCTACAATAAAGTATACTAGTTTATAAAGTTAGCAAAAATACTTTTGGGAAAAACTGAAAATACAAAAACATGTTCGTTTAAAGTTAGAAGTTCCGTGAATCTGAGCCGCATCGGCTGAAGTTTTCAATCTATTGAAGGGGAAGTCAGCAGTATAGGAAAATGGGGGCGAGAAAAGATTGTAGAGTATGCAATACAAAAACGAAGAGATGAAGCAATAGAAGTTTGTAGAATAAGCTAGACGTAATAAGAAATTTTATGCATCTTTCAAGAGACTCACTCCTTAATCGCTCGAACTTCATTGAGACAGCAATCAAATGTTATCAAATCATGCTTTACCGTCTTAAAAAATGGAGGGAGGTATTGGCAAGCATAGCAGGAGACACACAAACATCTATGGCTGAAATACACTTGATTATGTCTGCTCAACAAAGCGGATCCTGGATTAAATAACAGCAACACATATAACAAATACTATAATATTATTCAATATTATCGCCATAACGTATGTAACATTAAACACTTTACTTTATGTCTATCTATCTATCTATCTATCTATCTATCTATCTATCTATCTATCTATCTGTATATATATATATATATATATATATATATATATATATATATTGGAGAAGAGTGCCAACATTTCCACGAGACAAGCTTGATAACTGTTGAGAGGAGGTTTATCTTGATATGAAACCATTCATAGCCTGTTGACCCACAAATAAAGTATATTTATCCAGCAATACGTTGTTGAACACTCATTCTCACTTTTTTATATTAGCGTACATACATACATACATACATGCATGCATACATACATACATACATACATACATACATACATACATACATACATACATACATACATACATACATACATACATACATACATACATACGTACGTACGTACACTATAAAACAAAGACAAATAAAACAAAGACAAAACCAGCCACAAACTCATCTATTCTTCTTATCTTTACAAGAAATTCATTGCAGCGTATTGATAGCAGATCAATTGATGAAGTCATAAAAATCGATAACTTTGCTTGAAAGCTTTTAGATCGAAAGTAGAATCAAATATAATTACACGATCCACTGTTATGGACAATGATCTTTCACGGATAGCAATCGAAACTGTTAATAGCGATTATCGAGAAAATTACAAAACTACTAAATCTAAAATTTAAATGAATTTTAGTTTTAATTTGAATATTTCACTCTATGGCTCACAGTGAATCTTAATTAATTACCTCCATCAGTAAAGGGGAAGCATAGAGAATGATTATGTTACTCTACAACCAATTTAAAGGAAGGAAAAGGAGGAAAAAATAAATGAAGTTCTATGGTGTGTGAATGATACGACTTTATTAGCGAATGGGAAACAAAATCTGGATCAGAGTCCAAAGGCATCGAGTTTGTTGTTTGCTCGCCTTACTGACTTTATTTTGTTGGCCAGAAATGGGATCTGGCTACAATAAATACTCGAAATTGTAGTCAAAACAAAATTTATAAAAAAAAATAATAATCAAAGTCGAAGGCTTGGCTACGTTGTAAAAGGTTTGCTTCTCAACCACGTGGCCCCAAGTTCAGTCCAACTGAGTGGTTCTTTGGAGAAGTGACTTCTACTAGAGCCTCGAATATATATATATATATATATATATATATATATATATATATATATAGTCTTTTTCTTGCTTCAGTCATTTGACTGCGGCCATATCCTTCTAGCCGAAGAAATGGACTCCAGAACTTATTCTTAGCAAGCCTAGTACGTTATTCTAACGGGCATTTTTGCCGAACTGCTAATTTACAGGGACATAAACACACCAACATCGGTTGTCAAGCGATGGTATTGGGCAGACAGATAGACGTACACATAAATATAAACATATATATATATACGACGGGCTTCTTTCACTTTCCATCTATCAAATCTATTCACAAGGCAGAATATATTATTGAGAAGTGTACAATAAATCTGCTGAAATATTTTGCGTAGAAGTTTAACTAGTTTATTACGTATCAATTTTAAGAGCAGAATCTTGTATGGATTTCAAGGGTTGCATGGACCCCCGAAGGGTCGTATGGACTCAGTTTGAGAACCACTGTTTAATATCATGATGTAACTGCTCGATAAACAGTGATCAAGAAAACAAGAACCAAGTTGAAACTAGGATTCATTTTGATAAGAATGGTGTGAACCCCATGAAGATGGTGCTCCAGCATGGCCTCAGCTCACTCATGGAATTCATTAAAAGTTGCAAGTTCTCTCATGTTTTAAGTTTGTTTCCATTGCACGTTTTTTTTTAAACTCTCTTCTTACTAATATCAAAATATAAACAAAATAAAAATGCTTATCATGTAAATGAATTAATGGAATAATTTAGATTAGTTAGTTTTTTACATAATTGTTTTGGTTATCTTTAATTAAAAAAAAAGAGAGATAATGAAAATAGAGAAAAGACGCGGGGGTAAAATTTGTGTGCGAAATGTTTTTGGTGAATTTAATTACATCTGGTTGCATTCAGAAGCCTTATTTCTTTATTGCAACTCAAAGCCGTTTAGAGATATGTCTTGTTCAGAATGATATTCATTTCAAACTTAGCCAATAATAATAATAATAATAATAATAATAACAATGATGATGATGATGATGATGATGATGATTCAATGAAATACTGGCAGAGCCAGCGACAATACCTGAATGGCTCACGGAAGGGACAACTATCCTAATTCGCAAATCGACTGAAACGGAAACCCACAAATTCACAGACCGTTAACTTGTCTCCCTACAAAGCAATAATATCGCAGAGAATGAGCTGGCATCTGGAATTTTAAAAAAATCCATTTCCAGTAGAGCAGAAGGGATGGCATTTTGGTCCGTGTGCTAACGATTCTGCCAAGCTTTCTTATAAGGAGGTCTCAAAATATTAAAAACGAGAAATACCTCGCAAACCACACAGCTACTTACACGCTGGTAGTCAGCTTCTGTATCGGAAATATTGAAGATCTCTGAAGCCTCTTTCTTGGCGAGATATACTTTTTGACATCTTTGTTTTTTCGGTTTGTCTAAACATAAAGATGCTTCTGAGCTTTCTGCAGGACAATTGACCTCACGGAATAATTGGTTTCCGAAAGACATACTTCTATGACTTAGATTCGTTATTTTAACTGTCAATTTTATCCGCTATCAACTGACTCAGCGTTAGATTTAGCGGTTAAAAATCGAATATAATTTCCTCTGAGAATTTATTTGTTGCACTGATCATCGATTTATTGCGTTTCCAGCCATCATATTCCGCAGTGCAACACACACACACACACACACACACACACACACACACACACACACACTGCTTGCAACAGAGTTAGCCAGCTAATTGCACATTAATAATAGTCTTCTTTAACTGACATGCTCGGATTTTACATGGGCGTGTATGTGCAGGCATTCTGGAATACAGAGTCGCCGATAGACATGTGTGTTGTATACTAACGAGGAATAAGTTTGGAATGTTATCAAGAGATTTTATTTCATTCTATTAGCTTTTTTCCTATTCAGTAATGAAAAGTCACATGCGACGACTCAGCTGGAGCAGCAAATAATAACATTAATATTCTTTCTTTTTTTCTCGTTTTTCTTTCTTCTGGCTATTGAAATCATCTTTTAGAAGTATTTTGAAGTTCTTCAGAGACTTCCTTAATGGTTTCATCCTCATTATTAGGTCTCACACATACATTTACCTGCGTACGCATACACACACACATACACACACACACACACACTCACACGCTCTCTCCCTATTTCTAACATGCATACTCATGCACGCATTTGTTCACATCCGTACATAAGAGTACAAAAGCTCTCTTCTATAATGACATATATATACGGAAACATACACAAACACATACATATGCAGACATCACAAACGGCTCTCTTCTCTCTTACGCATACACATACGTTCACGCATACATAAATACTACCATACATACATGAAATTCTCTTTCATACACAGGAACATGAATACATAATTCCACACGAATACATACACAAACATACACCAAACACACTCTACATTATACATGTGCGCAAAAGCACAGTGAAAAACACACATATCTATGCAAACGCATGTATACACACAGATTGTGTCTCACTTTCACACACTCATACACCCACACACAACACACGGACACATAAACAAATTCAACCACTTTCACATACACAAATAAATACAAAAATACACACACACACACAAACACATATACAGTCCTCTTCCATAGTCTGAAATAAATGGAACACACACACACACGCACACACACGCACACACACACACACACACACCATCAGTTCCACTTTCATACTGAATATAATGCGCAATTCTCTATATTTACGTATCTTCGCAATTTTTCTTTGGGATATTCACCTGTTGTAAATGATTCGCTGTTCATGAAACAACTTTTCTACGATGTCCCTTCTTAACAACATCTATTATAGTCATTATTATTATTATTATTATTATTATTATTATTATTATCATTATTATTATTCAGTAGTCTTACTTTTTCCCCACTTGCTTTCACAGCACCACTGAGCGCATCTCAGTGCGCTTTGGGTATGTGCTGTGCTTTGTTGCGTTACTCTTTATGTCACCGTATTGAAAGTGCTTTACGAAGGACGTGCGCGGTGCCTGCTATTATTATTATTATTATTATTATTATTATTATAACGTGCCGGACATTGAATGTGGCCACAAGGAAAATTGAAATCGCAAATGACGACGAGATAGAGGAGTGCTGGAGGGAAATCAGGGACGTGATGGCGTTTTTTAGTGGAGAAATTATGGCACGGTGGGGGTGGGCTTCGATAATGAGAGTGAAGCGAAGAAATGCTCCACTATGGCTTTAAAATCGTCGAAGTGGGCACTCCTACCGACGAGCTGCGGAGGGCACGCGGCCCGAGTTCGAGTCGATGGGGTGCCACCTGAAATTGAGGAGGACTGGCTGGTAGAGGCAATTTTGTTCAATACGGAGGAAAACGCAGAAATTTTGAAGATGTCAAGAACAGCGGAGGTCGACTGGTGGGGGTGTGGCCTGGAGGTCGTGCTCCATATCACTTTGCCGGACCTCCGCCAAATTACTATGGAAAAAGAGAGTATGAAGATTCGAACGCAGGAACCAGAGCCAACGGCAAGCAGGAGGGAAAAAAACTGAAGAGCAAAGAGCGAGAGAGGAGAAGTATGACGAGTGGAAGGAGAAAGTAAGGAGGAGAGAGAGGAATATGTAGCATAAAGAGGGGAGATTGCGGGACGAAATATAAAGAACAATGTTAAGATACAATAAGGATATAAAGAAATAGAAAAGAGATTAGCAAAAATGAAAAAAATCAAACTGAATTATGAGAAGTTCGAACTCGAGGAAAGAGCGTTTTGTGTTGTCTGTCCTTGTAATGTCTCCTCTTTTTTAAGGCTATATGCCGCAATTCGTTGAAGTGCGATACGATGAGTTGCCACCTGTGATAGGCTTTGATGAATTGGATTATTTTGGGGAAGACTGAACAAGGTAAATATAACTAGAATCAACGATACAAACTGAACTGTTAGAACAGCAAAATGGAACCTTCCGCTTTGGGGGGTGGGAAGCCATTTCATCACCATTTAATTCATAATTCATTCGTTTCATTTTATGTCCCCCATGTGCGTCTTTGCGCTGTCCCCTTTGTATCACTGTACACTCTGGATACAAGACTTTATGCCAAAATAAGAAAGAGACAGTTTTTTTTTTCTTTGAGACAAAGTTGTTCACTTGGATTTTGGAAGCTATGATTTCTTGTTTAGTTCATGTGCTCTGTGTTAGGCATTTATTTTATGCTCCAGGAATTTACCAGGACTTTTGTGATATTTAAAATAATTTCTGTGTCACATCTGGGTGAGTACAAAAAATCTCTTAAGTTATTTTTTAATTTTTAGTCTGAATTTTTTAACTATATAGTTATATATATTACCTTTGTAAATATTTTGACTGCACGTATGGTGTGGTATTGGTTTATTTTTGTTCATATGTATTTGTTTTTATGTGGGCTGTTTTTTATGCTGACAATTGTTAATATTTTACAAAAGACTTCGTTGGGTTCACCGTTTTCTCGTTGATTTTGTAAGTTCAGGTTATGGCCAACAGGTCGTAACACATGACGTCTCTTATATTATTATTATTGTTGTTGTTATTATTATTAATATTCAGTAGTCTGAATAATATTCAGGCCGTTGTATATATATATATATATATATATATATATATATATGTGTGTGTGTGTGTGTGTCTGTGTTTGTCCCCCCAACATCGCTTGACAACCGATGCTGGTGTGTTTACAAAGAATAAGTCCTGGGGTCGATTTGCGCTCGACTAAAGGCAGTGCTCCAGCATGGCCGCAGTCAAAATGACTGAAACAAGTAAATGCGTCTTATTTTATTTCACGTCCTTTCACTGCACTACCAAGTGCAGCTCTGTGTGCCTTGGGTGTGTGCTGTGTTTTGTTGCGTTACTCTTATGGTCACTGTATTGGACGTGCTTTACGAAGGATGTTCACGGTGCCTATTATTATTATTATCAATATATATTTGACTTTTGCTTTGCATAAGTTGACTCCATGTCTCACCCAGAGACTTCAAGAGACAAGCTACAAGTTCCTGTTGGTGTTATGCCTGGGGTGTCATATATTTGGTTTTGCACATAGTATTGTTCTAGAGAATGTTTAAGAAAAGTTATAAGTTTGTTTTAAAAATTTGAGATTACATAGACAGGAATTTACGTATTATTATTATAACTATACATTTGTTGTTTTTAAGCTGCTTTCATTTTTGGTTAAGATGTTGTTCTTTTCTTCTCTTTTATGCACACTGTCAAATTTAGCCGGAACACTGTACATTCCATTCAAAGTTAGCGAATCGTATTAAGTATGAATGTATATATTATTGCTTTGACTAGCAGCAAAAAGTGTGTTTACTAAAATTGAATAAACAAGAACCGTATTTCTGGTTTTCATTCATTGATTTAGAATAGCTTCGACTGAATGTCACAGCCAGGTGGAAACCTCGGACTCTCAACGTCTCCTAACGTCAATGAATCGACAGTATTGTTAAATTTTTTAAATATTCTTGTATTTTTCTAATTATTCTTGTATTTTTCTAATTATTCTTGTATTTTTCTAATTATTCTTGTATTTTTCTAATTATTCTTGTATTTTTCTAATTATTCTTATATTTTCTAAATATTCTTATATTTTTCTAAATATTCTTATACTTTCTAATTATCTGAAGGTTTCGTAGTACATTTCCCGTTTTGGTCAGACATTGTAAGTTTTATTTTTTAATTCGTTTTATGTAGCTTATAGTCTTTGTGTAGTGTCTGCTGTTTAAGTGCTTTCATTGGTCTGTAGTAGATTAACTGGTACTCCGTCGCTTACGACGACGAGCGTCCCATTGTATCCGATCAACGGAAAAGTCTGCACGTAAAATTAACGTGCAAGTGGCCGAACCTTCCACAGACACTCATACCCTTAATGTATTTCACAGACAGATTCAACGTGACGCAGAATATGACATGGGTGGCCCCTTTGAAATTACAGGTACAACTCGTATTCGCCAGCTGAGTGAACTGGAGCACGGTGTCATGCTGAAGGGATCGTGAGTTGACTGCCCTACACCCTTAACCACCCGCCTTCAATCCAGTAGCTTACCTTCAGTACATATAACCGCTTGTTATATCCACCTTAGGGAAGGCGGAGGTATTGTTTGTTTGTTTATTTGTTTGTCCGTGGACAAAATATCTCAAGAACCGCTGAATAGATTCCGATGAAATTTTCAGGGATGTTCGGCCTTGGGACTGGCACAAACTAATTAGATTTTGTGAACGATCTGGTACCGGATAAGGATTCTGGGTTATTTTCCCTCTTTCTTTACTTAATTTTTGAGAGCGGTATGTGTCACTTTTAGTAATCTCGTTTGTGAGAACAGTCGAGTTTATTTCAGATATTCTCATTTTAAAAATCATCTCTGGCTAATCGTTGAGGGGACGTTGGTGTTACCCTGGTGGAGGTTTTCGCTCTCTGAGTGCTCTTGTTTTAGATTTTATTCAATGTCTATTTTTCTATGAATTTTTCTACATCTCTTTTAATGTTTTATAGTCTTTATGAATCTCTGAAAATTAGCATTCGTGTTTGACTGAAATATTTTCTCAGCTTCGGATTTGATTCCTCAAATCATTTATCTTTATTATATTATGAGACATAAGACTGATGTTCTTCTGTGTTTTGTTCATTAGCCAATCATGCTCTGAAAATCTTGTTTTCAATTTCTAACGCACGCGACAAGTATGAAAGGCATTGCCTTTGTTTTGAGCTAACATTAAATTCCCGTTACAAAACCCATCATATGGATAACGTTCCTGATGTTGTTTGATTTATAAGTGGAAATGATTGGTTTGGTTTTAAATAACGTTAGGTTATTGTAAGTTGACCGCTTTTTGTTTGATTTCTATCTCATTCATTGTTTACTTGCTCAATATAATCACACGCGTTATATGCTATGCAATAATCACATACAACGCATTAAACACTGCCATTCCAACTCATAGTTTTTCTATTTTTATTCCTTTCGTAATTCATTCCTTGGATTTAGTTATGGATATTGGATTTATGCCAAGTTTTACGCAGAGTTCTATTTCTAATTTTAAGTTATACAATATGGAGTATTTGTTCCGAGTCTTCACGCTCTGAGAACAAATCTGGGCAGCGTCATCTATTCCTTCTTTCAAACATTTAGTGCATTTCCTCCTCTCATTCTGGTAATTTAATCTTTTCTCTGACAGTCCTAGGAATTGCTCTTCACTCCCTCCGCTCCTCACTGTACTCATCGTTCACACATTCCAGCAATATGTTCTTCAGAGACGGGTTACGATTGTCTCAATATGCTTATCAAAAGAATCAACACATTCACAAATAGTAATGAAGAGAGGGAAAAAGAGAGAGAGAGAATTTCTCTGAAATATTTCCTTTTTGTATTTTTGCACTTTCCAATTATTTACTTTCGCATTTTAATTCTACTTCCTTGGTCCTCAGCACAATTTTTTTTCTGTCTCATTTTTGTGCTGCACCGACGTCAGAGGAAGAAAAAATAACATCTCCTATAACTAACAAGAAATTATTTATTTAAATTTAAATTTTTTTTCTTTTTCCCCCGACATATATTCTTTTCTTTCTTTTTTAACTCCTCTGTCCTGCTTTCGATTTATTTCCCCCAGGTTCCTCGTATTCGGTGAGCTGGCAGAATCGTTCGCACATCGAACAAAATGTCTGACAATATTTCTTCCGATAATTTACATTTCGAGGTGTAATACCATCGAGACTGCATTTGCTTTTCATCATTTAGGATTCCATAAAAAGAACGACTTGCATATATTGGGATCGATGTGATTGACTTAATTCCTCTCTAAAAACTGCTAGCCTTGTCCCAATTATTGAAAAAATTATTGTTTGAAAACCTTTACCGGAAAAATTAAGAGAAAAAAAGTATCAGGGAATGGGACATTGCTCAGCTATTCAACCTCGTCGCCTCCGTTGCAACTGCATCCAGGGTCGACAGATTCTCGCCATCACCAATTTGTGGCTTAGTGACAAACTTAAAACTGATTAATTTCCAAACAATATTTACCAATCTTGAATTATAAGCTATTTAAAAGCAATTTATTAATTGTTATATAAACAGCAGATCTTGTCTTGTGGCTGAGTTTAAGTTTAATCAATAAACGAATTAAAAACTTAATTAAAGTAAACAAGATATTTAATAATTATTTAAGTTTTGAAAATGAAACAATCACACATATTCATTTGCTAATTTATTTACAGAAACTAATTGCAAACCTTTAAGAAATTGTATTCATTTTGTGTTAATTGCCAATGATTACGAACGAAACTAAGTCGTTCATCATTATTAGCCATTGAGGTACTTGTATCCGGACCGCCATTGTGACCCACGCCATCCGCCTCCTCTTGTCAATTGATCGACAATAGCGGAAGAAGATTTCAACTATTACACACGTGACAGCTTGATGAGTTATCTAACTGGAAGCGGGGATAATTAGAAATGAAGTGGGTGGGGATGAAACGATGTTTAATAGGATTAACAATCCATCCTCATTTCGTTGGTTAAGGAACTCACATTGCAGTAACAGACACAATATTTACAAAAGTCGATCAATTATTTGTCTTTTCACTGATGGTGGATATCTAACGTCCTCTCATTCCGCTGATAAGACGAGTTCTGTCTCCCACCAATATCTATATATATATATATATATATATATATATATATATAT
>NC_068991.1:1619169-1625966 GCF_001194135.2 Octopus bimaculoides | reverse complement strand
TATATATATATATATATATATATATATATATATACTTTCCACAATGTAACCTCGTGGATATCGTTGGCGATTTTTTCTTCCTCCGTCTTCCCTTCTTTGGACTTTCCTATGTTTCCGACGAAGAGCTCCGCTCGAAACGTCAAATTATCTTTCTTTCCTTTCCCGAACGTCCAGTAACACAATCTGTATCACGTCCTCGCGTTGTTGTTTTCTGTTGTTGTTTTCATGTCGTTTTTCTTTTTTGAACTTTATATATATATATATGTGTGTGTGTACATTGATTTTTAAATACAGCGCATTGTATTTACATTGATTTTTAAATACATACTCACAAAGTTTTGGGAAGTGGCACCTGTTTATTATATGAAATTACTTCATGAAGTTCTCTCACGGTGGATTCGAACTCACTTCATCATGATTATGAAGTAAACAAACCTACCTAATCATTGTATTCAGTGTAAATCTAAGGCAGCGATTAGGCACAACTGTATGAGCGACAATAAAAATGCTTTGCAATATTTCTTCCGACTCATTACATTTTCAGTTCAAATTCCGCCGGAGGTGATTTCGCCCTTCATCATATAAAGGTCAATAAAACATGTAGTAATTGAGGACTGGGGGGGGGGCAATGTAATCGCTCGAAATTGCTGATCTTTAGCTAAAAGAAACTAGAAAGATTTGTATGGTACACACAATCATATAACCATAGAGACTCACCAGCACACTGTGACTGAATATAATCCTCTGTGAGAATCCCACATGGCATACCATACTCGATTGTTCTGTTTTGAGCTCTGTGATTCATTGGACAGAGTAGCGAGTTTCCACGGTGCATAAATGACTCAAATGGAGAAACGGGCGATTTGCAAAGAATACAACATTCTACCCGGTCAGGGAATTGAAACCGTCATCGTAAAATCACCCTAAATACCAAGCAAGCGCCTTTACTTGGCATAACATGGTTGTAAATGATATATTACTTAAACGTTCGGTAAATCCTCTGTCAATATTTAAAGACACACGGAGGCACACACACACACACACACACACACACACACACACACACACACACACACACACACACACACACACACACACACACACACACACACACACACACACACACACACACACACACACACACACACACACACATTATTCTTTCTGTTTACTGCAAGATGTTTCAGCGATAGAGTTTATTTATTGATGAGCTGTTAATGTCTCTACTGAAGCAAGTGTATATCAAATGTAGTTTGAACAATTCCTCGTAGAATTATTCTGGACACATTCCTACATACGGAACTAATCTTAATAGCTTCATGGATGTCGGAACTTAATCCGTTAGAAATCAATAACAATGATTCTGCAATAATTCTTTAACTTCTCACCTTCCTTTCTTACCTAATATTGCGTTCTCTTTCCATAACTATTTAATTTAATAAAACCCACCATTGTCAATGTTGTCCAAGAAAATTATGTCAAGTTTATGGGGCGTAAGATAGCTATCCGGTTGAGAGCTAAATCTTCTGCGATATAATTTGCATCAACATTTCCTAACAAGAATCGTCTTAATCTATTCAAAAGATTATCGTTGTTTTACAATATGAAACATCAGCGCTGGATAAATAAGCGGATTATAATTTGATCTCTTTTTTTTTATTTTCTCTACTGATGGTTCTATTCCTGGTCCTAAAATATGGTTTACCATATTAGTGACACATTTTTTTAACGGCATGAATTATTTTTTATGCGCTACTTTAATAGTACATATTCTGTTTTTGATCTGCCGTTATCGATATTTTTAATGACTTTATTTTTCTCCTCCTCCTCCTTCGCTTCATTTTTTCCTTTTCTTCTTTTCATTTTCTCCCCCCCCCCTCTTCGGTTTTCTTCTTGTCCTTCTCCTCCCCTCTTCTAACAATGTTCCTCCTCCTTTCCGTTTCCTTCTCCCCACTCCTTTCCATGGTTCTATAGAAAGAACGAGTTTCTATTCTGCATATCTATTGCCTCCTAAATCTTAGTTTATTCTGTTTCTTATATAAAATGTGCGCTAAATTTATTTTCATAGTTCACGTGGGCAAGGGGACAGATTTTTGTGTACCCTGTGTTTTAATGTCGGGTGGTGATTGAAATCTGGATGAGATAAATGATTTTATGACCCAGGTGAGTGAGTGTATTGCAGTCATACAACAGCAAACCGGTAGCAACATATGGGAGACTAGCACCAAGTATTGCTCCTCTTCCACATTCTGCTATTTTTATCACTTATATTTTCATCATCGATTTAGAGTAAACATCTATGAATTTGTAAATCCGTCTTGTAATGACCTTTCTCTCACGCTCGCGGCATATAATATCGCCACTACTACTACTACCCTCTCATCATCATCATCTGCATTATCAGCATCAGCTTCCTAGTCGTCGTTGTTTTGTTTGGGGATTAATTAGCAAAGACGAAACAGAAAAATAAAGGAAGACCTTTTCTGAAAATATCGACGCACAGACAGACAGGAATTACTTGAAAGAGTCACACACAGAACTACAATGCAACAATGAAATATAAATATATAGAAGGAAGAAAAAAAAAAAAGAAAAGTGAAAAAAAAATTGGGAAGTCAGTCAACAACGAAGGGAGAATAAAAATGAAATTGGCAGAACAAATGGTGAAACACATCCAAATTTTACTGGGAGGTCACAGGGGATTTTGTGAAGTTAAAAAATTTGTTTTGCACTCACGTGATTAAGGATTCTATAGCGATGCTTGGTATTATAGTTACGTATCATAGGCGACTGTCTCCTACTTTAGTTACGAGTTTACTCATATCTTGAAGGGGAATCTGCGTAGATTAAAATTGTGGAGAAGCCCATCAGATGGCCCGAACATATCGCTGCCTATTTGACTGGTTTAACACCACCAGCTAGTCATTGGTCGTCTCTGGTACAATCCACTATATTACAAACCATAATAATAGCAACAACGGATTATCCAACAACATCGACGGTACCGGCAGCAGCAAAAAAAAAACGACGACTCCAGCACCAGCACTACGGCCAGAGAGGATGAGTACGCCGATGCCAATAGCACCACCAGCGAGGCTAGCGGCCCCACAACCAATATTAACAACGACAGTACACCCACATCACCATCGGCGACAGTAGCGCCAACGCCACGGCTAGGGATGTTCAACACAACAACCACCGCAGCGATATCGCAGGACGCTTATAAATATGTATATATATATAATATGATATATATATATATATATATATATATATATATATATATATTGCTTTGGTCGACGCAGTCTCCTGTTGAGTTTCGCCCTATTGGTGCACAGGGCTTTAGCGAAGTACTCGCACCCACAGGCGAAATCCATACTAGCAAGGGACTGATCGTCCAACGTATATTATTATCGATCTCTACCATGGTACCAGGTATGGTTTTTCGACTGACAGCATTAAACAGGTAGATTTACACACGCACGTATGTATGTATGTATGTATATATTACGCTGAGAAATGGAAAGGTGTCTGAAAAAAACTCAGATCTTGAGATTCGCGATTATTTAGCGATGGATTCCAATAGGGTTGGGACTTCAGTTAACCTTTTATAAGGCACCTAAATATAAAATGATGAAATGGGATCCCTCCCTCTCATCTTCCCCCAAACTTGAAGGCGTTTTTCACCGTCACAGTATTTGGCCTCTGATCTCAATAATGGTGATTCTTCAAAGTAAATCTCCATAAATAAGATTAGTTCGATTAAACAAGAAGCAAAAGAACCGATAAATGATTGAGGAAGACAAAGGCGAAAAGAAGACAAAAATAGTGGCGTTCTTTGGAGAAGTTAATCCCATTATGAGCGTTATTTCCTTGATATTGATCATCAATAATATTATGGCAGTCATGATTGTTGATGACTGTAACCATGACTGTATGGTTGAAAAGGATCGTTTCGCAACATCATGGTTCAGGATTCGGGAAGAGTTTTCTATCATTGCGTCGGGTTGATCGATATCGTGTGAGTAAAAATTGATAGCAGTTGATTAAGAGGAAACAACTCGTCTGTGTGTGCGAGCATGACTTTATACGTATACACATATAAAGATGTATGTATATATCAATACCTATATATATGTATTTGTGCGTGCATATATATATATATATATATATATATATATATATATATATATATACACACACACATGTGTGTAGATGTATGTGTGAGTGCGTGTCTGTGTGTGTATGTGTAAACATGACTGTGTCGCTAAGAAGCTCCCCTTTGCAACCTTGTGCTTTTGGGTTCAGTCCCACAGCTCCTCAGTTTGGGCAAATGTCTCCTACTGAAATCTCTAACCGACCAATGATTTCTGAATGAATTTGGTGACTGGAAACTATGTAGTCCCCCCCCATTTAAAAAAAAATTTTTTGGCAAGTGGTATTACTTTGTTTGCGTCCTCGTATTCTAGCGCTTCGGCAAAAGGAACTGATAGAATAAGTATCAGTCATTAAATGCAGAAATACTGAGGTCAATTTATTCGACTAAAACTCTCAAAAGTGGTGCCCCAACATGGGCGCAATCCAATCAATGAAATAAGTAAAAGATAAAAAAGAAGCATGTATATGTTTGGAGAGAGAGGGAGATAAAGAGAGCGAGAGAGAGAAAGGAGAGTCAGAAGAGAGAGAGAGAGAGAGAGAGGGTGAGTGAAATCTGAAAGCATGAAATAAAAATGGATTTTAAATGAATGTAAGTAGGCGTTCTCGTTATGACCATCTTTTGGAAACTGAGTATCCTGGCACATTTTCGTGACCTTCTTTAAGGTCGTAAGATGTAGTTTAATGTAGACCCGGCAACTATATCTAGCAGGTTGTGTATCCAGGTAGAGGTTTCTTTAATGTAATTTCATGTGTTTAGTCTCAGCTCATTAAACAAATCAAAGTTGCCGCAAGACCCTCTTTAATGCCATTATTTATTCAATTTTACCTGAACTCGCAGGTCACTCGCATGCGTTAAGAAAGTCGGTTGTAATTTTATAAGAATGTCATTGCCACCATTCACAGGTTTCACAACCATATGGAGATGCAACGATAGCTCACATACGTCATGCTGGCGTACCTGATAACCAATAAGGTCCCTTCTTTAATAAGCTACTACAGTATTATTTGCTGGTGAATTGGCTGCCCTGTATAGCAGGTCGAATAACCATATAACAACCCCTACCACAGCCGCATAAAAAGCGTAAATTTGATGTGGAATACCAATGCCTTCTTACTTTCTTAATAGAAATAGTGTGATTTTAAAAGAGACTTGGCTGCTATATCTGGCAGGTCGTACTGGGCTCTATTAATGGCACGAAAAATAAAGGTTACTGTTGTCTCTGAGACTTAGTATTGTTGCGAAGATTCCCTTCATGTTTAATCTATTGATGACATCACCACCTCAAGGGCCAGAAAATCAATTTCTACGAACTGAACTGAAAACCCTTTTAAATAAAACTTACAAAGGTGATAGGAATATCTTCTTAGGAGTTATAGAAGATCAATTTATCATTAAAAGATAAATACGAGTTTTCACTAAAATAATTGGAAATCGGAATTTCGATAAAACCGAGTTTGTTCCCAGATAGAATTCAATGAACACAATACTTCTATTTTTATATACGGAAAAAAAGTATTAGCGCAACATTTAATGAGAAATGAACCTCCAGGTCAGGAACTGGCATCTGGTTGTTTTCTCTTCAAATGTTTTGTTTACAATTCACCATCTTGTACTTCTATGGCAATTTTTGAAAGATTGTAAAGGAAAAAAACGAAGCAAAAAAAGCCAAGCCGCAGTAATAATGCTTTATTTATCAAAGCAGAAAGAATGAAATGAAAAATGACTTCAGCGGAATCTGAACAGGGATTCTTGAAGCAAAGCAAGAAGCTAAAATACCTGATACTCGTACCACATTGCCGAATGTCTGCGGTGACAACAACGCCGATAAATCGCAGTTATATGGATTGGACGATGATATGCTAAAACGGAGAATATGTTAGCTTCATTCGAGGATTACATCATGCAGGACCAATGGCTGTTTCTATTGTGTAAGGCTTTTTAGATATAGAAAAAGGTACAAAATACAAATCAATCTTATATATCCGAAATTTAAGCGAACACGATGTTATCAAGTTAGTCCGTAACAGCTTGAATACAAAGCGAACTGACAGAATGTTTATAATGCATGGACACAGGCAAAAAGTACGCAAAGAAGAAATATTTTATGCTAAGAAAATCCAGTTTAGCATTTAAACTTAAAAAAAAAAAAATAATAAAAATGCTGCGTCAGTACATTTAGGTTATTTAAAAATGTTTACAGTATAGAAACTGTCGTTGGACCTGTCGGATGAAATCCTCAAAGATGGTATTCTCCATTATTAGTTCATCTGTACACTCACCCCACACGCACGTACGTATGCATGTATGTATGATAAAATGTAAAAGTTTGCCTGAAGCGTTGTACATGATATATAATGCTGAAAGAGATAGAAAGCTTAACAATACAGAAAGGAATTTGATAAATAAATAAATGATCCAAAATTCTGACTCTCTCCCTTTTCTTTTCTCTCTCTCTCTCTCTCTCTCTCTCTCTCTCTCTCTCTCTCTCTCTCATGGGTTCGTACGTAACAAACAAACATAATTTGATACATGCAAATAAAAAGAGAAGTTAGTTTTGTAATATTCCAGATTTATTCACTTTTCCTCATTTGATCATGGTAGTGGTCGCGCGTTGTCGTTATTGAAGTACAATGGTGGG
>NC_068991.1:1605926-1618655 GCF_001194135.2 Octopus bimaculoides | reverse complement strand
ATTGAACAATGCAATCATTACATCAATTTAAATGCAGGCCTATCCTCAGCTGCATAAATTGAAAAAAAGATTTTTTTTAATTAATCAGTCGCACACATTTGTATAATTTTACTTATATACTTAATAGGATAAAAAGACAGACAGTCCATGCTGTTATTTTAGCTTTGAAGGATTTAAGTAAAATTATACAAATGTGTCCGACTGATGATAAAAAAAAATACATATTTAATTATATTTATGCTGCTGATGATAGTCCTGCATTTAAATCGATGTAATGATTGTATTATTCAATTAAATGGAGCCGCTTGAAACGGTCGTACTGCATCACCTCTTCATATCCTGTTGCTTATTTTGATTATATATACGCACAGATATATTAATATGTTAGCATTGCTAAAAAGAAGTAATAATTTGTTAAATACAGACCAAACTAGTCGTGATGTTTCTTTATCGTTGTACAGGAGTCATGTGGTTTCCATATAATGCTTGTGTTTACCCGAAATCATTCTGTCCCCATAACTGTTCTTACTTAGTTTGGACAACAACGACCTACAGATATGCAAATGAGCAAGCTTCAATTCTTCTGATCGGTGAAATAATAAAAGTACAATTAACCATATCAAATACATACACGTTTACACAGCATATCTTCAGATGTGTGTGGGTTGACACAATCTAGATGAGCACGCATGCGCATATATCTATACGGTTTACGAATGAAATAACGAGGTTAAAACCTTCATACACAATTTCTGTGTATGTTAGAACGCATGCGAGGAATGTACTTGTCAGTGAAATAGGGAAAACTTGAGGCATCACATTTGACGGTCATTCACATGTCCGCCTTTCATCTTCATCAACCTCATAAATATTTATCAAGCCATCTGACATACATACGTACGTACGTACATACATACGCAGACACATACATACACACACATGTATGTATATATATATGTATATATATATACCCACCTGTATAACACACACACACACACACACCACACACACCACACACACCACACACACACACACACACACACACACACACACACACACACACACACACACACACACACACACACACACACACACACACACACACACACACACGCACACACACACATGTATTGATGAATCATTTTTCGTGTAAAGAATATTTAATGTAACAATGTTGCTTACACTTGGTTGGTATTGAAAACAAGAACACGCCCATGCTACTGCTACACACACATGCCGTTAGTTGTCCCACAGTCTTAATGGCATCATCATTCACACTTGTCTTCATCTATAACAGTTCTTATACATTCCGTGTCCCGAATAATTTTCATTAAGAATTTGTGATGTAAGCTAAGATGGTACTTATTTATGTTGCTCAAATACTTGCTACGGTTCGCTCACTGTTATTTCTTTTACGTTCCTTTTCTTTAAATTATGCAAATTAACTCGGCCCTACATATGTTCCCATTTTTTATGCTTTGTGGTTACTGGAAATAAAGCTGTACAATTGTCTTTCCAAGGGCCTCTATCGATCCAGAACCCATATCCATAGCTGTCCTCTTATCTGCTGGCAATGTTTTCCCTAATGGCATATCAACTATGGAGAAATTTTTGAATTCTTTGGTCTCCCCTTTTCAAATGAGCTGGTCTTAATTGCAATTTGATAATTATGAAATTATAATACAACCTGTAGATGGGAGATAATTTTGATATATAATGATTTTATGCTCTTTGGCATTTTATATACCTGTATGTCTCTCTCTGTGTATGTAAGTATATATATATATATATATATATATATATACAGGCTTGCGCCAACACCCATGTACACACACATGGTGAAATAGTTCATATTTAACAAAAATAATTTAATGCTAAACCGTTAGTGAGAAGGTTCACTGAAATTGTAGTTGAAAGGAAACAGATTTAGAGCGACGATGTGGAGAATGATACATATTAAAACAACTAATAAAAGGAGACACTTGAAAATATAACAAAGCCCCACATGGGGATAAATATAGATGAAATGTAGTTAGTCTTGAGAAACATTGTGGTTGTCAGATGTTTGTGGAGATCAGATGTTCATACAGGTGTTCTATACTAACATGTTGCGTTCGTCGACGTTACTTTATAAACGCTTACAGCGCGCATTGGTGATTATCTTTGCAATCGGTTGACAAGCGCATCATGTAACGATAAACGTCTTATGATATCTGACTACCAGAGAGACAATGTTTTAGAGATACGATATTCCGAGACATAATATATGTGTGTGTGTGTGTGTGTGTGTGTGTGTGTGTATATATATACATATATATATATATATACATACATGCATGCCGATATACCTAAGTATATATATATATACATATATACGCATGCCGATATATATACATATATATATATATACGTGTATATGTATATATACATATATATATATATATATATATATATATATATATACATTTGTATGTGTGTATTGATGCATACATATATGCATGTGGAATATCTATGTATGCATCAATGCATGCATATATGCATGTGGAATATCTATGTATGCATCAATGCATGCATATATGTATATGTGTGTATGTATGTGTGCATGTATATGTGCGTGTGTGTGTGCATATATGCATGTATGTATATATATATATGCATATGTATTCATGTATATATATATATATAATGTATGTCTCGTTGTTCTTTTCTGTATGAATGAGATATTGATGTAGATGCCGCTGTCGGCAAATATTTCGTTTTTCCTTCATCTCTCTCTTTTTTTCGCTTCCAACAATTCGAGATTTTTGGCTGTTCATCAGGTCATCCGTCTGAATCCACGTTGATATTTTTCTTTTTTAATTTTCTCCCCTCGGTGTGTTTCCCTCGATGTTTCTCTTTCATACAATCCCATATCAACACGTGGTGGAAACGTCTAGACCCATAGACGTTCTAGACTTATAATTATGGACCCGTATGTAACGGCACTGGAAAGCTGATATGAAACTCTGACGGAAACGGCTGTTCATGAAGCAGTAGGTGATTGGATTGCAACAAGAAGAGGTGTAGGCCAACAGTTGGATGTACGATTTTGCCATACCACTGAGGTGGCGGCTGGAAATAGAAGAAGAAATATGATAATATGGAATTAAACAATAGCAATAATCCATTCTAATGAGTACTATACACAGTCAATACCCTGAAACAGGCATATACAAATATACACATATGAAAATACACACACAAACACACGTGCATATACATTAGGCGTAAGGTAAATGATCGAATAATTACAGACAAAGTCCTTAATACTGATGCTAGATTAAATAGGTTATACGTATAACTTATACATATATAGGGGTCGGTTATGGTTTCAAGCTACACCCACTTCGCATCAGTGTGGTTCCAGGCCCAGTGCTCTGGATGACACCTTGGTCATGTCTTCCACTATAGCTCCAGTCTGACCAATGATTTGTGAGCAAATTTAGTGGAGGGAAACTGTGTTGAATTTTCTTGTATACATATATTTATATAGACATGCACAAACACAAGAACATGCTCATAAATACGTATGTATGTGTACATGCTTGAGTTTGTCGCCACTCCGCTTGACAATCGATATCTTTATTGTCGAACCGCTATGTTAACGGGACTTAACTTTGATGTTCGGAAATAAAGAAGCTGATAGGATAAGCACCAGACGGGAAATAAGTCCTGGGCTCAATTTCTTTGACGAATGCTCTCGAGGCTGTGCTCCAGTATGGGCGTAGACCAATAACTGAAGCAAACACCCTAATAAAAAAATGAGATGTTTTTTTTCGCAAACTGCGTGGAGATTGTGGGATAACATTACGAACGTGAGGAGACATGAATTAATTTGGTTAATTTCCAGATAATTGGTAATTAATGAAATTTAAGTTAATGAAGCTGAAACTGTCTTCAAATATGTCAAATGAGCGAAAAGAAGAAAAAAAAACAATGTATTGTATGTGAATTCGGTTCGTAAATCATATTGCAAGCGCGGCTGTGTGGTAAAATGCTTGCTTCCCAACCGCATGGCTCCAGGTTCAGTCTTTCAGCGCAGCACCTTAAGCAAGATCGTCTTTTACTATAGTCTTGAGCCGACCAATGTCTTGTGAGTGAATTTGGTCAACGGAAAGGTCAAGAAGCCCTTTGTACACTCATAACACACACATATAAATATAGACGTGTGTGTGTGTGTGTGTGTGTGTGTGTGTGAACATCTTTCCGTATGTATTTGTCTCCCACCACCCCTTGACAACCTGTGCTGGTATGTTTATGTCCCTGTAACTTAGTGGGTCAGCAAAAAGAGACCAACAGAATGAGTACCGGGATTTAAAAGAAAATAATGAATACTGGAGTCAATTCATTCGACCAAAAAATACTCCAACGCAGTGCTCCAGCATGGTCGCCTCAAATGAGTGAAACAAAGACAAAAGATAAAAGTTAAAGATCTTAATGTTCTGTAAAGTTGAGATGGTCATATTTGGAGCTCAGTCATCCTCATAAAACTCCTCGACATTACTGTGTCTTGTTTTGATGGAACGGTAATTCAGCTGTTCTAATCTCTGCCTGTTAGGATTATCTAATCTGTGCTAATCCTTTTTCAAGAGAGTAGTATTTGATTTGGTTGCTATTTCTAGTAGGTCAATTGGCTGCATAGATTTTTTCTTTTCCATCGCTCGCCAGATTCTCTTTTAAAACCGCTCTGTACGTTTCGCCATCGCCTCTCTTGCTGCGTTGTTGAGAGTGAAACAACACTGAACGAGAAAGAAGATTAGTTCTTCAAGAAGTCGTCAATGGCACTGGAAAAGAATAGCATCAGCTGCAGTAAACACATCTAAAACCATTGTTTTGGTATTAGTTCCAGCATAAAGATTACAATATCTCCCACGAAACGAGAGTAAACTTAAATATTATAGCTTGATAAAAATAATATGGTATGGCTGATTGATATTGATTATTGGGACCACATTAAAATATTAAAAGTAAATTCTCTCAAACGTTGTTATGAGAGATGATCATTTTGCCAATGTGAAGAATAACCATCATCATTGCAGAAACCACCTTCTCATAAAATCTATACTTCCTGCAAGGCTGTATTTCCGCTCTGTACATCCCATCCTCTATACAATTCAGGCTCACAACATATAAACACATTGCCACATAATAATTCTCCTCAACGGACCCTACTATACTTAAGTGTCCGAAAAGAAATCAATGAAAATATCTTGAAACGATATCGGGACAAATTTCTTCAGGTGTTACGTGACAAGCCATTATATCTGAATACATCTCATCAACAACAACCTATCACTTAAATAAGTTATGATTTTGCGATACTCGAATTTAAATCGTCTAAGTTGATGCTATTATGTTTGGCATGTTCTGGGAAAATTTTGGTGTACTCATATCCTAAGTTTTATCAAATTTTAGTTTATATTTGAAGGGACTTTGTCGAAAGCATAAACGTATTAATTATCTAAATGAGATATACTTTTTGCTAATAAAGAAATCAGTGATATTGGTTTCATGTTCGAGAGGAGTGGATATATCGATTATTTTGATCAATTCTTCGTCGGAATTTGAACTAAGATCATAAAAGCAGATGAAATGTTGTTCAGCATTTTGTTTCGCGTGTTTACAATTCTTAACAAAAGAAATATGTTTCATAAAAATTTGTTAATGACTGAAACACATAAATATCAATGTCATGTGGTTGCGAGACGAGATTTGAAGCAACTTCAAAGTTGTTTTTCCTTAAAACCTCTACTTTTTGTTTCTCCTCATACAAAAGAGTAAACTTCTGCTATTGTAAAATAAATCTTACTTTCTAAATGGAAGAACGCAATACCCATTGGTTCAGATTACTAGAAATAGCAGCCAAATTATACACTACTTCTTGAAAAAACGCACGACATATTTTTTTTAACATATTGTAGTCTAGGATTCGATAATCTTAAAAAGAAAATGAAGGACATATGAAACATTGTAGTCCTAGCTAAACAGAAAGAGTGATGGTCGCGGACAGAAAGAATGTGATCGTAAGGCTTGGATCTCACAGAACCAACTTAGCAGAAGTCAACAGCAGCAGCAGCGCTTTCAGTTGTGGTAATTTTTATTTCTAATTTCGTACAAGAACTAATTTTATATCTTGAATTTGTAGCTAAATTGCTTCAAATATTTAAACACTTTCAAAAAGAATCCGTACGAGATCCACAGAAAAGTATATCAACTGCTTTCATTCTGAAAATAAACTCCTAATACGAACCTATATAAGGTTTCCATTTTAAGCTCGGTTCTTCAAAATCCATCTTATCTATTTTAAATAGGATAGCATATTACTCATGAAAAGCTTGGACAAAGTAGACCATTCGATTTAGTATGGCAAGGAAATGGTTTCTTGTATTTGAAATCTAGCTTTATTGAAGAAAATGGTGGAATATCTAAGAGAAAGAGAATTTATGACATGAGTGTGACGTAAAGGAACAAAACACAGAATTTTTTTAACGAGATAAATGATAATATACAAATATATAATAGAATTGTGATTATAAAAAGAATATCGTGAACGATTGTCATGAACAGAATGTATTGAGAGAATAGAGAATCAAATGTGTGTGAAGTACTTTATATTTCCATATGTATTCATTGAAGTCACGAAGAGACGGACGGTCAACATGAGAAGTTTCTATTCTATATATACATACTCGACAAAGATCGATAAAATATGTACTGCGATCGAATATGACTGGTTAAATATCCCTTGAAAGGGTACTCTAGCATGGCAAATATTAAAACCAGTAAAATATTAAGACCTTCATAAAAGGACAAAAATATTACAGAATACACAAAAAATTGAAACAGTCGATAACCTGTATGATAATAATATTAAGGATAGTAATTAAGAATTAAGTGGAGGCGCAATGGCCCAGTGGTTAGGACAGCGGACTCGCGGTTGGGGGATCGCGGTTTCGATTCCCAGACCGGGCGTTGTGAGTGTTTATTGACCGAAAACACCTAAAAGCTCCACGAGGCTCCGGCAGTGGGGTGGTAGCGACTCCTGTTGTACTCTTTCGCCCAACTTTCTCGCACTCTTTCTTCCTATTTCTTGGGTAACGCTGCGATGGACTAGCATCTCGTCCAGCTGGGGGAAGACATGCGCCATAGAAACTGGGAAACCGGACCCATGAGCCTGGCTAGGCTTTAAAAGGGCGCATAAAGGAAAACAAATTGAGATTAAGAATTATTTCTAGTATCCTTGCTTTATCTACCCTGTTTGAATTGGTCTATGGTCAAAGAAAATCCAGTCGTGAGCATCACAACCTTTTGCTTCCAGGAACAGTCAACCATGGGTCTAATAAAATGCAATGGATTTTATTTTAAGGCGGTCGGGTATAGTTTGAGAAAGATTTAGCTGTTATTTCTGCTACATTGATCCAACAGGTATTTGCTGTAACAGAGGCGCGAAAATGCATACGTACCTATATCTCGACTCGAAACTGGACCGACTGGGTGAAAGTTAAGAATGCTAAACACAAGACAATAATACAGAAACACTGCTTGGTATGTTTTAACAAGATGCCTAGTAGTGAAGGACATGCTTTGGAAGAAATTAGTTTAAAAATGTGAATAATACCTTAAAGTTCGGCGATCTAAGTATTCCCAAGTCATAATGGTAAACAATGGTGTCCAACATATGAAGAATTCCAAGACAACAACAAACAGCATCTTTATAACCCTTTTCTTGTTTTGCAGACTGCGTTCGTGTTGGACTTGTTGGATTGACAAGCTTTCAGTGATCTGGAAACTGACGCTGCGGCTTGTACTGTGATGAGTCCGATTTTCGGAAGAATAACTATCATTTATGCTGTTGGAACTGGCATTTGTCAGTTCAGTAGTTGATGAAGAATCTTGCTTCCGCTGTGATGGTTCATTTCTAGCCTTGCTTTTGGATTTGTTTCCTACAACGAGAAAAGAAGAATAATGAGATCCACAGCGAGTAACGAACATGATGGACGTGCATCAATGAATTCCCTGCGAGGAAATACAAATCAAAAACAGACCACACTGATACACTGGTCTCAGATGACAACATAACAGAAATGGTCAAAGACACAAACATGAAAACAACTCAAAAAACATACTAAAGAAGAAATGGAGAGCAAGATCACTCCAAGGCCAATAGATTGCCAGGTCTGACGGAGAGGTGAGCCGAAGTAAAATCCAACAATGGCTCAAAAACTCTGGATTAAAAGAAGAAACGGAAGGGCTGATTCTCGTTGCACAAGACCAACGCCTGAACACAAACAACTATAAAAGCAATTAAATCGGGCCGCAACACCAAATGCAGAATGTACAACCAGCACAATGAAACAATTGAACATATCATTTCTGGCTTTCCCTTGCCGAATCTGAATATATATAAAGACATGACTAAGTAGTTATATCCACTGAACAATATACCAACACTACAGCTGAAATGGTGAGACTAAATGGTTATCGCTAGGTGACCATTTAGTCTAATTACCAAGCATATACCGTTGAGCATTAGAGCGATCCAGGCCTTGAAGACGACCGGAACGCACTGTTTTGAGGATAATCGCCAATTACATTATGATTATAGTAGATGTGATGATCACGGATGGGAAGCCTATATATAGTAAGATTGCACGTTCAAGGTTAACTTAAGGCTAAATAATAATAACAACATCACAGACCTAGAAATGTTCGGTGATGACTCTGTAGGACTAAACCACAACAACGAATGTAACAACAACAACAACAACAAATAATCTGAAATGCGTTCATGCAACGAAAACAACAACAACAACAGCAGCAGCAGCAGAAACTTTGAAAATAACAACTGGCGTTTCTTGATAATATGCTACTAATCTACTTTATTAAAAATATAAAACATTCAAGACGTCGAGTGCGCCTGTCGAAGTTAGTTTTCTGTCCGAATTGCAGAATATTAGCAGCAGATTTACACAGATCACTTATTTCGCTTTCCCGTTCTGCATGAATACATTTATTTCAATTGAAAAGCAGGGATTGTTTGTTGTTTCTTTTTTTTTTAAGCCGCATGTAACGTATTGAGGATTGATAGCTGTTGAGCAAACAGAAGACGATTAAAACTGAGATAGACACAAACATAAGAATGAGGAGAGAGAGAGAGAGAGAGAGAGAGGGAGAGGGAGAGAGAGCAGTGTAAAAGTTGCGATAGGTACATAAATTCGAGACCGAAAATTAGCAGAAATGGCCAGATAGAGTGGTAAAGACTGAGAGACTTCGAGCGATAACAAATACAATGCGTATGAAGAGTGGAAAGAGCTATGAGAGAATTACGTTGGAACAGATATGTAGATAGGAAAGTGAACGTTAAGGCAGGTACAGGGATCAGGGAAAGAGAGAGATAAGGGAGAAATGAAAAGAGACCTAAATAATGGAGCTGTGTCCAAATGAATGCAGAAGAAGTGTATGGAAGTTGAGATACATACAAAGATGATAGGGTTGACACAATTTGAAATGGATAGAGTGATATGAGGGGAAAGCGGAAATAGATGCACAGACTGTGTGTAAAAGATGATATAGGCTAAAATTTCAGAGTCATACATTCATAAGATAGCTGAGGTAGAGAGAGAGAGAGAGAGAGAGAGATGAGTGAAAATTGAATTATATACAAATAAAAGCTAAGTCCATAGAGATACGGAAGATATGGCCATGAAACTGAAAGTAGTTATTACAGATAAGAGAAAGAGAGAAGCCTTTTTATGTTCTCTGTCGTTCATATCAAACATTTAGCAACTTTGACATAAAACTGCCCTCATCCTTTTCTTTGATGCCATATAAGAGGATATAGTTACAGTTGAGACTTAATTCTTGAAGCTATAGTTTTCAATAAGCCATTGAGTCGTCTTAAGAGATTAAATTTTGAAGCTTAAATCTGCTAAGTGGACCACAAGTAGGTTAATCTGTGATGCTGGAAAAAAAGAAAGATGTTTTTTAAATGAGGTTCAAAGACAGGAACTTCAACGTTGATGTCGCTATTGTTGCTAGACACCAGGTCTATTTTTTATTGAGCAGGGCTCTGAGCATTGATGTCGCTACCTTTCACTCACTTATCTACGCATGTATTTCATCTTATCTCTCTAATATAAAAAAAAAGACGTTCCGGCAATGATCATCCCAACTGTTCTTTAAGTCTATGATTACATGATTTCTTGTGTCCCTTGTCTTACGACGTTAAGCTGTTTGAAGGAGATTTAGCTACTGTTTGTAGCACGTCAAACAACTAAGTAAACGCTCCGCTGTTTGTAGTTGTTGTTTAACCTTAATTCATATTGATCAAAAAGATCTCATTTGATCAATGACATTACAATGGTGACCATCCCATCTTATATAAGACGATACAATTATCCTCATGTCAGTGCAGATACGATAGAAATAGAAACGAAGACGCTCCACCTGTGAGCATTGTATTCTGATATTTAAATGCACATAAGGCGGCGAGCTGGCAGAAACGTTAGCACGCTGGGCGAAATGCTTAGCGATATTTTGTCTGTCCTTACGTTCTGAGTTCAAATTCTGCCGAGTTCGACTTTGCTTTTCATCCTTTCGAGGCCGATAAATTAAGTACCAGTTGCGTACTGGGGTCGAACTAATCGACTGACCCCCTCCCCCAAAATTCAGGGCCTTGTGCCTAGAGTAGAAAAGAATATTTAAATACACAATGAGATTTCACTATCGAAAACATAACGTCAAAGATATTCCAAAGAGATTTTTGTTCTGCGTCGGCTAGAATCGTATTATTCAGCAACATCTGCAAAATGAGATTGGGTTCGGGCATGGAAAAAGTAACGTTTTGGACAATCTTTTTTCAAGGAAAAGTTGACAGAAGGAAGCCCAATGTGTTTTCTAATTAAATTTTCTCTGGGGAACGAATCTATCCGAAACGCTGGATGTTCCGCCCTCAGAGGCATGTTTACTATACACGTTTTATTGATTTTTCTACATTATCTTGTGCGCTGTTTTTATCGTAACTCGAGAGAGAGAGAGTATGATTTAAAAGGTGCTTTGCTCTGATTGGTAGCAGCTAACAGAGAGGCTTCCAAATAAGGTTTTACTGACTTCGTTCTAATAATATCACTGTTACTGTTGCTTACATCCAGATCACACACGATTGAGCAGTCCTGTTGTTCAAAGCATTCTAATATTGAACATCACACCTTTTTCCGGATGTCAGCAGACATTTATATAGTATCGTTCTGAAGAGAAGTTAGTTGCTATTTCAAGGAGGTCGAGCGAAAATATGCTCATTCAGGATAAATAATGTTTTATGTGCTTTATGGTAAGAAGCTATTGGTAAAAGATGATACTGATTCTGGAATAAATATCGCAAATCCATTTATAGCATTAATGGAATAAGCAACCAAAGTTGTAAGACAAAGAACAAAGACATTTTTAAAATTATGAAACATTTCCTAGAATAGGAAAAGAAAACGTACAAGTGAGATTTGGTCCTGTAATCAAATTATGTATGTACGTATATATAAATGTGTGTATGTATATATATAATGTACACAAACACACACACACACACACACACATATATATATATCAATTCTAACCGATATGCTGAAGATAGAAACTAAATCGTCCGGCTACTTTAAAAGACATCTAAAAGTTACATGCATGTTGTAACCGAGGGAGCAAGCTAACGGAAAATTCATAACAATATCAGGATCGTAAGATTTTGGGTTCGATTCCTGGACCGGGCGATGCGTTGTGTTCTTGAGCAAAACATTTCATTTCACGTTGCTCCAGTTCCACTCAGCTGGCAAAAATGAGTAACGATGTGATGAACTGGCGTCGTACCCAGCTGGGGGACACCTACGCCATTGAAACCGGGAAACCGGGCCCATGAGCCTGGCTAGGCTTTAAAAGGGGGCATTTTTATGTATATAGATGTGTATATATATGCATGTATATATATGTGTATACATATGCATATATATGTGTGAGTACACGCTCTACATACACACACGGACACACACGTATACATTACTACATATGTATATATGTACCTACATATATATATATACATACATAAATATGTATATGGTCACACGCACAGAGACACAAAAGATACATATATTCGTATGATGCCAATGTTTACATGGATTTAATATTGAACACAGATGTCTGACATCAAAATCGAACTTAATCACTTTACAGTGTCAACTGGTAGAGCACTTCTCTATAAAATTGCAAAGATTTAACTGAAAATTCAAACAGACGCCGAGACACACGTCACTGGGGCATGGTGGCGGTGGAGAACGGGGTCAGGGTGTTTGAAGATGTATTTACTCCACTTAGTATTCGTCGTTTCTCATTCTACTGATACATTTCCAGGCTATTGTTCTTCATTGTGTCTACAGATAACACACACACACACGCATATATATATGTATATATATATATATGTATATTTATATGTATATCTAAATGGCTATATATACATATGTATACATATATATACTTATATAGATATGCATATATATATATATAGGTATATATTTATGTACGTATGTATGTACGTATAAATATATTATTTGTTAAACCAATACACATGTATATATATATGTGCATATATATTGTGTATATATATATATATATATATATATATATATGAATATAATAAATATGTGT
>NC_068991.1:1595505-1605916 GCF_001194135.2 Octopus bimaculoides | reverse complement strand
TATGTATGTATGTGTATGTATATATATATATATATATACACACACATGTATGTATATATATATACACACACATGTATGTATATATATATATATATACACACACACATGTATGTATGTATATATATACAGATATCCACATTCTTACACTAGAACTCACAAATAGACCTTGAAGGAGATGAAGAAAGAAAGAGAAGTAACTTGTAAATATATAACTAAATAAAACAATATATAAGCGATACACAGACACATGCACACGCAAATATATTTAAAGACACACACACACATACAAATATACATACACACACACACATATATATGTGCATATAGGCACACACACACACTAATTGACACTCATATATGTATGTATACATTCATACATGCATATATACGTGTGTTCTTGCGTGTGTCGTTTTGTGTTTGTGTGCATATGTCTGCGATTAGGGAGAAAGAGGCGGTCGCGTATTTATTTTTTTGTCTCGAACTTAAACGCCGTATTATCTTGAGGCTGAACAAGGAGAATCAATAGAAAGCAGAAATTATATATCGATTATTTGATTATTTGCCAATTGAAACTCGAGAAAATGAGACAAGATGAGCAATTCTATAATGTTACGATGACGGTTACCTCCTGTCATGTAGACACTTGGACAGCGATAGTTTGAAAGGAAAGAAGTCACGTAAACGAAGTCAATTGTTTAATAGTACGAAATTATCTCTCGTTAAGTATATCTTTTTTATGCAAGTCACGGAGATAAGCAATGTAGAATCTCGCTGAAATCCCGTGAGAACTGAACTGAAGATATCATGAAAGCTGAGAATTAACGTCTGCCCAGTGGCAAAGCACGCTTCTGCATTTTGTGAAAATGGCGGCTGTGTGTACCCTCTTAGCAGATTTTTCACACGCCTATGCGAAAGTATATACATTCAATCAGACATACATTGACACACACACTCACATACAAACACACACACATTTTCTCTCTCTCTTTCTCTTTATATATATATGTGTATATATATATATATATACACATACTCACCTATATATACCTGCATATACATACACACACACACACACAGAGAAACTCTATCACACACAAACACAAACACAGACATGTAGTCATACGTACACATCTTTCTCTTTTGCTATATACGTGTGTATGTTTGTATGTATAAGTACATTTTTAATAGATGTTCACATACGTATATGAACGTAGCGCACACAGTCACCCCCACACATACAAACACATTCCCACGCAAACAACTAATCTGCGCAACACACGTAAGGTTTCCTCTTTCAATTTTATGGAAATTATGATAAATACTCGAGAACATCCATCGGCAAACACTCGCACACACATATGCACACACGCGTATATACACATACATAAACATTGTTTTCATACAGGTCTACGCAGGAGCTTATATGTTATGTACAAGAAAGAGGAGGAGAAAGCGGAAAGAGAGAGAGAGCGGCAGATAGACAGACAGAGATGGCATAGTAGAATATATATTTGTACAAATAGATAGATCTCTAAGTACACATCTTCAAGGCATTTTGGGAAATCTTATTTACTGTCAATTGCACATACATTCTAATGATTTCCCCACATGTATTCTTCGGATATTAATGTGCTCTTTAGATTCTGTATAGGCTGGAAGATGGAGGATGTTTCGTCCCATTTTCGTCCCATTTACAACCATGTAAAAGTGTAACGTCCCTTGACATGGTCTCAGCATAAGAAACCATTGGCAGCACATGAAATCATGTATTGTGTCTTATATGTAAACCCAGGCACCATACTGAAAATCCGTTAATCGATAATTAGTGAAGTTATCATTTTCGTTAACAAGTTAACTTTTAAGTTAACTTTGGAAATCATTATCGGACTAACTTCCGTTAACTTCAATTGAATTGAAGTTAACGGATTTTACAGTTTTTGCACTTTTTAAAGGTGTTTTTAGGTGGTCTTAGAGAAACACCGAATTTTTTTTCTTTTTACTATAATAAAAATTAACGTTAACGGTTTATCAATAACTTCCGTTTAATTTTTAATGAATTAACTAATTATATACATGTATGTATATATATACATATATGCATATATATATAAATGAGTGGAAACTTTAACGGTGAGTGTGTTAAATAATAAGGCATTAAAAGAGAGTGACTCTCCCCAGACACAACAAAACACGCTTCGACACACGAAGTCACATGAAGAATGTTTGAAGCCAAATCCCAAAACGAAGTGTATATATGGTAGCCGTTTGGCAAAACACACCGATAGAATAAGTACTAGGCTTACAAAGAATAAATCCTAGGGTCGATTTGTTCGACTAAAGGCGGTGCTCCAGCACGGATGCAGTCACATGACCAAAACAAGTGAAACAATAAAAAAACTATACCATTCTAATCCCGAGCTACGCCGGGTATCTCTGCTAGTGTGTGTGTGTGTGTGTGTGTGTGTGTGTGTGTGTGTGTGTGTGTGTGTGTGTGTGTGTGTGTGTGTGTGTGTGTGTGTGTGTGTTTATATATGCGTGTGGTCTGTGTGTGCATTATTGTGAATTATGTGTAACTTTACTACGAACCAAAAGACATGTCTATATGTGTGTGTGTGTGTGTGTGTGTGTGTGTGTGTGTGTGTATGCATATATATATAGAGAGAGGGAGAGAATGAGAAACGAAGAAGAGATATAGGGAGCTCTAAAATCTAAACTTATTTCTGAGGATTTTATCTCTAACTATATTCGATCGCCTCCAGGACCTTCTTTGATAATTGAGCTAAAAGATGATTACATATAGTGAGGCTGCATTTATGATATCTTCATTTAAAAGACTTAATGTTGGAATTCTATGCGGTATTCTTTCTATTTTTCTTTTCTGACCAAAATTATATAAAAATCTCTGAATAAGAAAATGTAAAACAATAAAAAATGGCAACAAGGTGTACTTAAATGTGAGTTATTGAAAATCTATGTTTAATTTTAATATTACCTGAAGAGATTGAAACAAAAGACACACGAAAATATATAATAAAAAGAATGATGGATTGTCGTTCTAATTCTCTATCTCTTCGTATAATTTTCATCGCAGTACAAGTTCAAATATTAACTGGGAATGTATTCACACACACACACACACACAGATACTCACACACACACGCACACACACATCACACAGAGGCACACAGACATATATGTATGTACACACGCACGCATATACACGTGTATATATGTTACGTATACATATGCTTATATATTCGCTTATATATATGCGTGTGTGAAGTTAAATATAGATATATCCCTATATGCATATGTATACACACATACGTACAAACATACATACACACACACACACACACACACACATACACATCTATATATACACATGAATATATGTGATTTATTTATGTTTGTATATTCACATATATATATGTTTGTGTTTACATACATACAAACAGATGCATACACACTCACATATGTGTGTAAATATATGTATATTTACAAATATATATGTAAGCATACATATAATTACACAGACACATAAAGGTGTATATAACAAGATTTTTTTCAATTCTAATCAACCAAGAGTGGCACTGCTTCCATTTTTTTTTTTCAATATTCAAATAATTTTACAGACTTATTAGAAAGACATCGGAAACGTATTCAGTTTAACAATATTTCTATTTTCTTATTCTTTTTCCTTTTGCTTGGTTTTATTCTTCGTTGGGTTGTGTTGGTGGTGGTGGTAGTGGTGGTGAGGATATTTTCGTATATGAAATCTTCTCTTTCAATCATTTAAGAAAAAAATGAAAAATTGAAGATGATTGCAAAAAATGTAGTATTACTCGTAATAATGATGATAATAATAATAATAATAATAATAATAAAAAAGACGAAGAATATGATTATAATAACGTTGCTGGAGATTTTGATATGAATCATTATAATTATAAACATAATTTAATTTATATTGCCAATCCTTACAACAGAGTAGTGAGAAAGGATGCTGGTGAAGCGCGATCGTATGAAATTTAAGGATAGGTCGACGGGAGAACCAAAGATGTTACTCAATATGTTAAAATGGGCTAGAAATTTTCTTTCAGGAATTAATTTTGTAAAATTATGAGATGTTTGCTTAAAACATAGATATAAATTTTTGAAAATACCTTTGATAATGAGTGATAAAAAATTTTGCAATTACGGTCATTTTATGCTACCTGAGTGCGAGGGCAGTGGTAACAAGAATGAATGATGTGGAAGGCCTAGGAACTGTAAAAAGACGTGTGACAGACGATTCAAGAAAGGTGACACCAGCCTCAAAGGCCAGGGGAACTTCTAGTGTGGAAGGTGAGGCCTTGCTTAAAATGGCTGAACAACAGCCAAGCACTCGTACAATACCGGCAGGACTTGATCCTTCACGAAGCACCATCGCTCGACGCCGCCATAAACTCGGCCTTGTGAACAGATGCTGTCAAGAAGTTCCCCATGAACTGACCAATGACCAGGCTCAACGACGTGTGAACATTTGCAGTCGAGATGCCTGTTTTGGGGATTGAATTGTAACTAGGGATGGTTCTGACTTGGATATATTCTTCCCTCAACTCTCTCACACATGGATCCAATAACTGTTCTGATGGGAAGCTGTGTCTAAAGAAAACTTTATTCTACCGCAGGTGCGATAGGAAATGATTAGAAATAAGACTTTATAATGTTGTCGTTGCTATTGAAATCTCCCGATAAACTCTAATTGCGTAAATTTCTTATCAACGACGTTACAGCCGTGACCATCTTGTCTCTTTTATAGATATAGAGGAGCATTGTGTTCTTAACCCGAATTACGTATATATATATATATATATATATATACACACATGTGTGTGTGTGTGTGTGTGCGTGTGTGTATGTATATATATATATATATATATATATATATATATATATATATATATAATTGTTAAAGAGTACAACAAACGTTAAGGCAAGACAAACATCTCAAGTCATATACATTATCATTAATGGACTAAATCTTCCAATAATAAGGTAAATGACTTGTATATCCGCTATATCGGAAATCTGAAGTGGCTCCGTAGCTACCGTTTCGGTTATAACCTTGGAACCCTGGTAATCCGTTACAGCACTTACCTAGCGTACCTAGTCGTTTAGATCACATGTGAACTAAACCCCCATACGTTGTGTGTAAATACATGTGTGTGTATATATATATATATATATATATATAATATAATACGGAGAGAAATAGGTATACAGATATATATATAGATAGTTTTTCATACAAATATACAGGCATCTATGTCTACTTATGTACATATACATTTCTATACATATACACTCACACACACATACACACACACACACTCTTTTACGCCTAAAACTCAGCCGACCCACGAACTGTGTCTATATATATATATATATATATATATATATATATGGTGGGGTGAGTGTATATGTATCTCTGTTTGTATTATATATATAATACTGACACTCTGACAGATATACTTGCTGTAAATACAAACAGAAATTCAGAATTTCGATGATTTATCCCATTTAACAAATATTTGTGTAAGAAATGTCATCAATGTAACTATCAAGAGTCATCTCTAATTTAATGCCTCAATCATATTAAGTTGGCTTTTGTTTTCCAATCAGAATTCTGGGCAGAATTTCAATAATTACATTTCACATTCACAAATCTGAATCCTCTCCGTTCTGTCAGATATTAATGTATTTATACATACTTCCAGCCAACGATCCCTGGACCTCTTCCAATTCGTTCGCTATTCAGTGTATCTCGTTGTTATATATAAATCAGGGCGAACCAATGATTTCTATCTTGATTGGACATTGCTCTCGCAGTACCGATTTCGTTATCTATAGTTTCTTTTGATTGGTTGAATCGTTACAGCCTCGGGCAAAATGCGTGTTTGTGCAGTTTCCGTTCTGAGTTCAACTAAGTCTTTCAGTGGTCGACAGTGGTCTACAAATTCAAGTTGTAATTAAAAAATGCAGCCAATATAATCGGCTAATCTGCATCTCAAAATGTCAGGCTCTACGCCTAAATTAGAAACTCGGTCAGGGTTATCTAGAGACTATCCATGACTCTCTGACTGACATTTTTTTCCAAAAGAGGCCTACCGATTGATTTTCATTGACGTGAGATATCTCTTCTAGAGCGCTGTCAAATTTTTCCTGACACAAATCCTCCATAAAACGCTTAAGTGGAATTTCTGCCGAATACATTGCAGTTTCGAAATGCTGTACCTTACTGTCCGATTGACCCTGAACTGCAGCTGAGAATTCGAGCTGTGGAAAAATGTGCCACTCAAACGGCGACCACGCCTATTCTTCAAAGAATAACCGGAGATATTCTAATCTCAGTGGGTGACGTTGGTTTGAGACATTATAAAGACAAGGAGTTTTACGCAGTGTCGGGAATAAGAATAGGCGGGGGAAGCATCATTGTGCCATGTGTTCTTCGGCTAATAGTCACGTGCGTTTAAAGTCCTAAATTGTAGAGAAGGAGCTTCACAGTACTTATGTCACCGAATCGAAATGGTTGAATTTGAACTCAGAACGTAAGGCCAATTTGGCCAAAGCTCTAGTGATTCTCCAACTCAACCGCTCTGCAAATAACGGAACATGAATTACGACTGAACACTTAATTTATATCCCTGTTTCGTGCGTTAAGCCTTTGCAAAGACGCTTTTTTTTCACTCGAAATACCAAGAATAATTAAATATGTGCAATGCGATATATCAGTGGCTTTCTTATTGTGTTATACATTTCGTGATTTATTTGCATGGCTTTCGCCTTCTTGGATACACACACATACACACACACACACACACACACACACACACACACACACACACGTATACATAGATACATATACACAGATATGTACACACACACACACGAACACACATACATACATACACAAACATACACACATACATACACAAACATACACACATACACATGCATACATACACACAGATACACACATACACATGCATACATACAGACATACGCATACATACATACGCTCGCACATACATCCCCACATACACACATACAGGCACACATACACACACACATACATACACAAACACGCACGCATGCATACACGCATACATACATACACATATACACACACACATAGATAGATACAAACACACACATACATATTACTATGTCTGCATATGTGTGAGTGTTGGTATGTATATATATATATATATATATATATGAAAGTGTATATGTGTGTGTGTATAGGTGTGAATAATATCGTATTACCTTACACTCTCCTTGTTCAATTGTTTTTCCTTGTTGCATCATTATCAGTCTATTCGAATGCTAACTCGGATTAATTTCCGAAACACATTCTGCTTTTAGATAACCGAAACAATTTCGTATTTCAACTGTTCCCATTGTGTTACAATTCCTAGCTAACTTTGTGTGGGTGTTTGTGTGCACATGTATGTATGTGTGTGTGTGTGCGTACGTGCTTGTGTGAGTATATATATCTATATACATAGACATACATATATCCATTAACATTAATTATTATATGTTGTAATTGTATGTGTATATATATATATATATATATATATATATAATCATTATTATTATAATATTATAACTGCACTCGCACAATTACTAATCTTTTGGGTGTAGTTATATTCGCAGTACAGAGACATAGCACATAGTAAAACTATGATAATATATTGTAACTATTATTATTATTATTATAGTATAGATTTTCTGGTCAAACTTATTATATGACAATTATATTTCTCGTAGATTTTCTTCACACTGTTTACTCTCGCCCTGTCTTGCTGTTTCCAATAAAACATCGTATTGGAAGGAGCTCCGATGTGGCAGTTGAAGTTGCTAGAATTAGCAGACAATTTGTCTCTTATTCGTACGTTTAAAATACTTTGTGATGGTCACCTTGGAAACATTTTCCGTTGTAGATCTGCTCATTTTGTTCAGATAAGGCTATCCTCGGGTTATAATTCAAATGCAACAACTAATGTTTCAGGATAACCGTCAGAGGTGCATTCAGGGCATAAGAAAAGTGAAGAAACAATAAACAGCGAAAGTGAAGGGTTTTACAGTTTTTGTTTAATTTTCGTTTTCATTTGTTCTTTGTTAATTTCATTGGTTGAACTCAAGCCACAATAAACTTAAGACTTGCTAGTGGTGGCTTAAACTGTCGTTGATCCCTTTAGGATATTCGCTGTCTATCATAACTACTTGTAGCATATGAACTGAAAAAGGTGGCACGCAGGGCAAAATGCTTAGCCCCATTTCGTCTGTGCTTACCTTTTGAGTTCAAATTCTGCTGACGTCCTCGTTGCTTTTCATCCTTTCGGGACCGATAAAATAAGTACCAGTTGAACACCGGGGTCGATGTAATCTATTTAATCCCTCCCCGAAATTGCTGACCTTATGTCAAAATTTGAAACTAATATATGGAATGAAAGACCGAGTGGCCAAATCGATTAGGACCGTGCATGGGTGATCCAGCGAAATTTGCGTGTCCGAGGCAAAAGTACTTAACTGCCAGTATGAAAGATCTCTCAGCATTATGTGGCTAGCCACAGGGTAGTGGAGTTAAACGTAGAGATCTGTAGGGTACCACAGGATAATGTAATTAATTACTGTAGCTAATTGTGGCATACAGCAACTAACGAGAGTTAATTGCAGAGTACTGTTGTCAATTACATGATTCTGCAACTAATCATAAATCGTTGTAGCTAATTACAGGGTACTGCAGCTAATTACAGATTATTGTAACTATCAAGAGTTTACAGGGAATCGTAGTTGATTTAGTTGTGCAATCAACAACATATTCGTTGATTTGTCTTAAACTTCGACTCACAGGAAAAAATGCACGTAGGATAGTCGGCGTCGTAACAAGATGCTTATTTGTCTCGCATTTGCTTGATGATGCTGAAAAGATTCAATGAACACTGTCTTCCACAAATCCAGGTGGGGATTTCTTAAGATAATTAAACTCAACTGACAACGCATTTTGACAACATAATTTGGCAATGGTCATATCAAAAACTAAATAAAAAGATTTGAAACAATGCAGATCTGTCTTTCTGCCATATTTTCGCCAGATATTTTTGGAGATATTTTTTTAAGTTTTAATTTTTGTCAAAGTTATTTCTATACTTTTACTTTCCATTTTATTAAATATTTTTCTTCATTTTACATCGACAGAAAAAAAAATACTGAATGTATTTCAGAAATGAATAACAATGAGTAAAATAAAAACACTCGAATATACAGAGACATAAACAAAACACACACATATATATACATTGTGTGTGTTGTGTGTATAGATATATGCACGTGCGTGTATATGTGTGTGCGTGGGCGTGTGTCTGTGGCTTCGCACATCGTCTATTGAAGGAATTCATAATAAGGATTTGGAAATTGTAAAATTGAAATGAGAACCCAAATAACAATTAAGAACTGTTGTGAGAGTTTCAAAGTTAAATCTACAAAGATGAATTCGCCTGATTTCTTTTTCACATTTTTGTTTTTTTTTCATTTAAAGGAAAGGAAAATAAAAACGGATAAAAAAACACTTTGATGTTAGTGAGATTAGAGAATATAGCTAAGACTGAAAGCTAAAAACACGGGACAAAAGCACAAACGACAAAGTACATTATGAATGAAAGTGACTGCGGAGACCTGTTATTTATCATGTCAACAGACGAACAATGGGTAAAAAGTATGCAGCAATATATATACATACAGATACGTAAATATGTATATAGATATGTGCGTGTATGTATGCATATTCAATGGAGTATATAGATTTTTCCGAAGAAAGTTCTTCCCTACTTTAGATTTACCGAAGCACACTAAATTCCCTAAGACGATTTGATAGTGAATAGCAAAGTGAAATAACTAACAGTTGCAGAGTATTGCGTTCAACGGAAACAGTTCTTCCTGTCGTCGATTAAATGAATCCAGTTAAATAAATAAAAGATAAATAAAAGAATAAGAAAACAGACGGCACTTTATGAAGGACAAAAGGCTTTTGAAGGCCAGTAAAGCACTCTATTCTTCCTATTATATCTGTATCCGCAGATAGAGTGGAGTTAAATAAACGATTGAGTGCACCTTCTATAGTACATTTTAGCTTCCGTGTGCAAAAACATTTCATGCGATGTTTAACACGGAGGTAAGCTTAGACGCTGTCGCTCAGTTTGCTGCATATAGCTCTCATCAAATAGTCAACCGTTTTAGATGTAGATTTAGAGGGTAGCAATGTGCACTTTATTCTATGCTCCATCTACCAGTCAAAATCTGCATGCAAACATGTATGTATGCATGCATATAAATATATACATATGTGTATATATATATATAT
>NC_068991.1:1591820-1594320 GCF_001194135.2 Octopus bimaculoides | reverse complement strand
TGGGAAGTAAGAAAAAATAAATTTAATTAAATTTTTTAAAAAATAGCTGTAATATTTAGAACTTGTAATTTTGTAAAATATTGCCCTAGAGTATTACATTATAATGAACCGAATTGAGAAACATAATTATGTTTGAGATTAATTTACCAGGATTAATGAAACTGTCGTTCTGATATTAAGTAAATTATATATTGACATATATTGTACTTTATATACCACACTGCTCTATATTAGATATTATTAATTAGGGGACAGCTTATTAAAGTGACACTCTCATTATATTAGAGTCCACCTATACGGAGCGGTGTAACTTTAGATACACAAAATGGTCTGTAATTCAAACCTGTCTTCTTTTGCAAGTTCATGTGTCATTGCGTTTATGTATATGACAATTATGTAGATATTTAGTTCCACGATCTGCACCACGTTGTACAATCGTGATGTGTCCACAAGCATTGCTAGAGAAATTATGTAGGTATACTGAAAGTATGAAAATAATTTATTTCCCACAATGTTACTGCCGAGATAATATCGCATTCAGCCGAATAGACTCACACCTACACAACTTTTGTTTCAATCAGACTCATGGAATTTCAGAAATCAAACTTGCTTGAAAATATAGTGTCCCTTGAAGATTATGATCTATGGGTGTGTTCTCGCCCGACTCGAATATATACGAAGGTAGTACATGGGGCTTATTGCTTATTATTTTCAAGGAAATATTTACACAACCCCTGCATTCCTTCAGGTTCAAAAACAAAGCAAGCACCACTTTCTTTCTACGTTTTATCTTGAGATTACGGGATCACATAATGACTCGACCCAGTGTAACATGGAAGACTCTCGACAAAGCACCCACTCAATGGTTAATGCACCCCAGTACAACGGTGTCATCTTTGTCTCATTCAGAAACTGAACATGTAACCACATATGTCTCGGTTAACATGAGAACTGAGCTATTATTGCTATCACAAACGGACTATTTTATACAATGTCTGAACTGCTTTTCTGCATCCAAGAACATAACTAATTGCCAGTTATGAAGGATAATTGCATAAACTTTCTGTAAACATCTTCAATTCTCCATAAGTTGTTATTCCGAATATTGGAATCTAACGCCAGCTACTGATTTTACCACCAGCCGATATCAACCGTTACCAGTAACACTCAGCAATCAGGAGCAGCCATCATTTACTAACAGCCAATACTGATCAATAGACACAAACGTCCCCATGTGATCTGAACAAACCAATAATACCAAGCTTTATTCCTCGTGCAACGGAAAGTAGCCTTAACTCGAAACTGAGGAAGCGTTGTTAGTGAAGAGTCACGTAAGCGCTCTCTATCTCTATTCTCTCGAGTGGAGAATCAGTGGGTTTCAACCATTTTGTGCCTATGGATCTCTTTGAATCTTGTTTTATTTGGACGGACCCTCAAAGCCATTCAATGCTTAAAAAATCCTTTTATATTTATAGAATTAAATATTATTAGGAATTGTATTAAAAAAATTAAGATATTTTGAGAGTTGTAGAAACAGAAGTAATTAAAGGCAAATTTTAACAACAAAATCTTATATGTATCCCCAAGGGCCATATTGACCCCCGTTGAGAACCACTTCTGTAGAATGTAAATTGTATGTATGGCCTCTACTTTATTGTTGTAGCAGCGAATTAGCTTGACAGTTGTTATTCTTTGTAAATGTCTTCTGAGTCGGTATGCAGCTGATGAAAAGGAAAATGTAAGATAATCTTCAACGAAACAAAACAAAATTGTAAAAAAAACACATTAAATATACCGACGTCATAAGTTCTTATATATTTGGTCAGTTTCTGAATATAGTTTACACTGTTATATACTCCATTTGTAATCAATATTTAAATATATTTTCACTGTAAAGTATTATCAGAAACATATTTCCTTGATATGGATTTACGTCTGGAATTACGTATTTATAAAGAAACTACATCATCGTATAACTCGTTTATTTTTCGTAAAATCACATGTTACACGCACACGCGCGCGCACACATACACACACATGTATATAACTTCAGACAAACAAGGCAATTTTATTTGTTATACTGTTACAATACCAGGAAACTGTTCTTGAGCCTCTGACAGGCACCGAGGTATAAAATGCCGAAGTTAAAAGACCGAGGAAATATCGACATAAACGGATATATACATGTTCATTTTCATATTTATATAAATGCAGATATACATATATGTGCGTGTGTGTATGTGTGTATGAATGTATTATGTGTATGCATCTATGTATATATACATGTATATACATATCTGTTCACCCTATCTATATATACATGTATATATATATATACATATATATATATATATAAGTATATTATAAGTATACATATATATATATAAGTATATTATAAGTATACATATATATATATAAGTATATTATAAGTATACATATATATATATAAGTATATTATAAGTATACATATATATATATAAGTATATTATAAGTATACATA
>NC_068991.1:1577792-1590417 GCF_001194135.2 Octopus bimaculoides | reverse complement strand
ATAAGTATACATATATATATATATATAAGTATATTATAAGTATACATATATATATATATATAAGTATATTATAAGTATACATATATATATATATATAAGTATATTATAAGTATACATATATATATATAAGTATATTGTAAGTATACCTATATATATATATAAGTATTTTATAAGTATACATATATATATAAGTATACATATATATATATATTTGTTCACCCTATCTATCTATCTATCTATCTATCTATCTATCTATCTATCTATCTATCTATCTATCTATCTATCTATCTAGACAGTTAGATAGACACCGAAGAAAAAGGTTGGCTGTGACCTTGAAACTTTTATTAGTAATTAGCTTCGTCAGACTGTCTCTTGAAAGCTTCCGACCCATCTAAACTTGGAAATTCCTTAATGAAATTGAACTTATTTAAATGTAGCCACTGGTCGTGGACTTGATGTGTGAATGTTGCCTACGACTATGCATAAAGCCATGCATATACCTACACACGCACACAAACAGAAACCTCTGTGTAAAGGAGCATAATCATGCATCTAAGTAAATACATACCTGAAGGCGTTTAAGCCCGCACAACACCTGTGCATGCTAGTCAACGATCCATGCCCTTTCAGCTTGGTCATAACTCAGCCGGGCCTGGCTGATGGAACCGATCGGCTCGTAGTCAGCTTGAATCAGTTTAGGGATTTCATTTTAGCTCGGAAATTAATCTCATTGAAAAAGTAATCACACGTAGACATATTTAGAGGCAGAACGACATATTATGTACATCGATATGATTCAATTTTGCTTGTAATTATTCTCGTAAACTCTGAAAAACAAGCCTTCTTTTTCATGTCAAAATATCGATTTAACTGTTTACATTATATTATTGGAGATCAATAAATTGTAAGTAAAATAAAATAAATAAATACTCTACTGCCTGCCGTTCTTCTTATCCCATTGAAACGCATTTAACGACCGGAGCAACCACAATGGCCTCACCATTCACAAGATGCATCGTTACAACAATACAATATTTACGTATCGTTTCTCACAGAGAATAATCAGTTCTCGTACAGAGAAAGAGGGTTTTAACAGTTCAATAATGGTTTTGTCGAATTCATTAAATGAAACATATGAAAGTTATTGATTAAGAAATCAAATGGCAATAGGGATGATATGCGTCGACTTTATAGATGATGATGATGATGATAATGATGATGATGATGATGATAGGAACAACGGGAACAACAACAGAACAATGATTACAAGAACAACAACAGTAATAATAATCCTTTCTATTATAGGCACAAGGCCTGAAATTGTTAGGGGAGGGGCTAGTCAATTACATCGACCCAAGCATTTATTTTATCGACCCCCCCCCCCCAATGGATTAAAGGCAAAGTCGACTTCGGCGGAATTTGAACTCAGGACGTAAAGCCGGACGAAATTCCACCAAACATTTCGTCCGGCATGCTGCCGCTTCTGATGATAAGAATAACAGAATGAATCAAGCGGAACTCGCATGGGATATGCCAGTCTCGACAGGTAAAAAACTGCAGAATAACCGATTAGATATCACTCTCTTACGGAACGAATTCAAAGAATGGATCTTCATCAACATCGCAGACCAAAATAATGTAATGTGAAGACAGACAATGCGAAAGATTATTTCAACAGGCTGTCTGTCTTTAGTTTCAAAATGTAAAATGAAAACAAACGCAGAAACAGAAATTCAAAGTATAAACGAGGAAATCCAGCGTTCCTATTTTGGTAGAATGACATCATCAGAAAACAAGAAAAAGAAAGAAATGACAAATAAAAAGGAAAAATGATATTTAGTAGAAGAGTTTTGTGTAAACATGATGAAATTCACCTGTCATTTTATTCATTCCTCCATGATATGTTGTTTGTGATTCACAAATATATTTGTCCTCATGCATTTGGACTGACATCGGGGATAACTGGAAACAGGCAAATGCTTTTGTACGCCATTATGTCAAACGCGGTTGCAGTAAATCACGATAGAAGGAAATTGTAAATGACACAGCTAAGATTGGCAAGGAAAGTCAAGATTTTACGCATAATTTTAGCAAATATGTGACATAATTCCTTTTAGTGATTAACTGGCACCGAAACTTCGCTAGCATTTCAAAAGTGTTGCGTGAAAGTTATCAGCATATTGAAGATAAATATACCCATTTCAAACAAATATTTTCTCTGTCGCCTTTAGATGTAATAAAAATATGAGAGGAATATTAACCACTACCTCGAACTCCAAGAAAACTATCATTGGAGCGTCTGAACGCTGCACCTTGAAAATCAGCCGCAAGAGAGGTAAACCCTGTTCATTGTGCAACAACATGCGTCAAGTCAATTCCATCACGAATCCTAACAATTAAATAAAAGGTTCAATGGACACAGGCATTGATGCCAGGCAAAATAGTAGTAGTTCAAAAGAAATTGCCGAACATTTTGAATTAAACGGGACACCTGAAAATGCACATTCTCAGAAATTATTCTGAACCTACTGAGTGTATATATACGGCGTGGCTGTGTGGTGAGTAGCTTGCTTACCAACCACATGGTCCCGGGTTCAGTCCCACTGAGTGGCACCTTGGAAAAGTGTTTTCTACTAAACCCTCGTGAGTGGATTCGGTAGACGTAAACTGAAAGAAGCCCGTCGTACATATATACATGTGTATGTGCTTGTCCCTTCCACCATTGCCTAACAACCGATGCTGGTGTGTTTATGTCCCAGTAACTTAACGGTTCGGCAAAAGAAACGATAGAATAAGTACTAGGCTTACAAAGAATAAGTCCTGGGGTCGATTTGTTCGACTAAAGGCGGTGCCCCAGCATGATCGCAGTCAAATTACTGAAACAAATAAACAATAAAAAACACACACATGCACACAGAGAAAGACACTTACACACGTATAAACTGACGTTTATAAACTTGCGTTTAGGTTTTAATTGCTAATAAGCTACCTGTACAATTCATAGAATACACTTCTACCGTGATGGTGCTCTTGATGGTTTTGGGGTTTTATATTCTCTATTATTATGATGATGATTGTTGTTGTTGTGGTCGTTGATGTTATTGTTGTTGTAGATCGTTGTTTGAGGATTCACTTTCGTTATTTGCTTTTCTTCGTTTTTGTTGTTGCATTAAAGTAGCAAGCTGGTAGCACCGTTAGCAGACCGGGCAAAAGGGTTAGCAGCATTTCGCTCATCCTTATGTTCTGAATTCAAATTCTGTTGAGGTCGACTTTGCCAGCTACTTTTTCTGAAGTGATAAAATACGTATCCGCTGACGAGCACTCCTTTAATCGGGCAGGTAAGGAAGTTTTTCATTTGTTTGGTACGTATGACGAAATAAGTCGTCTGGTGGACGAGGTCGGCAGCTATAATGACCGAAATGCTCCTCTGTGGTAGAACCCTCATCGAGTTTTTCAAGTTTTCCTTGAAAAGGAAAATGAGGATAGAGAGGGACTTACTGTCTTCTGGTGAGTTTATAGAATGGTGGGTGGATGTGGCAAAATGGCAAGACAGAATGACACTGCTCTAAGTGAGAACCTGTCAGTCGGAGAACAGGGATTGGAATAGGGGCTTGCCCTTCGATTTGAAGATCTTGAATGGTGGGGTTCCTCGATTTATTCCTAGAGGTTCTCCTGTGTCAGGTGGATCACAACACTACCACCCGCTTTTATTTACATTTACTTCTGAACTTGTGCTCTGTCTAATTCCTTTCTTTTGTTTATACTCTATATCATGAATAATTTACCATTTCCTTTTTTATCATACAATTTTATCTAAATTCCTATATTTTACGTCTATCTATTTTATTGTCCACCCCATCCGCCAACTTGGTGGCATATAAAAGAAATCATGTTCATCATCGTCATCGTCATCGTCGTTGGTGGTGGTGAGGATGATGACACTGTCATCATCATCATCAACAAGCAGAACAAGAAAAGCAGCAGCAGCAGCAAGAATAACGATATTTATAATCAATTACAAAACATGTTGATTATCGATTCTGGATATTTTATTCGGAAACTATTTGTCATAAAAAAAGTTATCGACAAATATAAATAGAAACAGAGTAAATCGCTTCTTTTGAGAGAAGACAATATATCTTTAAAGAAATGGATGAGCAGAAAGGAATATTTCAACAACAACAACAACAGCAATGACGAAAACTGCAGCAACGAGAAAAGCAGCAAAGTTGATGACAGCCAGATCAACATCTTTAATAACCTCATCGATATCACTAACAAAGACAAACACCAACGTTAACACAAGCTACAACATCGACAACACCGCAACCTGCAACAACAAAATTATCGGTTTCAAATCTTGGCACAAATTTTCTGGGTTTGGAGGAGTATGTTGACTAAATTGACCCTAGATCTCAGTAGTTATTCCGAAAAAATGGCAGGTAAAGTCGACTCCAGATTTTTTGGGATTCAGAACCTAAGGTTGGACGAAATGCCGCGAAGCATTTTGTTCGGTGTGCTAACGATTTTACCGGCTCGCTGTCTTCGCAACAACATTAATATCGATTTCTCATTGTAAGGCGGCGAGCTGGCAGAAACGTTAGCACGCCGGGCGAAATGCTTAGCCGTATTTCGTCCGTCCTTATGTTCTGAGTTCAAATTCCGTGGAGGTCGACTTTGCTTTTCATCCTTTTGGGGTCGATAAATTAAGTTGTGTACTGAGATCGATCTAGTCGACTAGCCCCCTTCCCCCAAAATTTGGGGCCTTGTACCCAGAGTAGAAGAGAATATCGGTTTCACATGTTCGTAGAAGGCCAGCAATTTTGAGGGAGGGAGAAGGGAAAAATCCACCCCGATACTCATCTGGTACTTACTCTATTAACTCCGGAAAGATGATATTTATGTTGACCCTGGAATGATGAAAGGTGAAGTCTACCTCGGCGGAATTTGAACTCAAAACATGACGGCAGACCAATTTTACCCGGCGTGCTAATGGTTCTGCCACCTCGCCAGTTTAATGCAACAACAACTGCATCAATAACACCACCAATACCAACAACAAAGACAAAAACAACACCCTGCACAAAAGAAACTCTTCTAACATCACTGTCTACAACAACAACAACAATCATAATAATAGTACAAAATATAAAACCCATCGACCTGCAACAGCCTCATGATGAAGCCTCAGCGTACTTCCTCTATCTTCTAGAAATAGCAGCCAAATCTCCGTCGTGAAGTGGGCCCTAACCCACCATAGTCCTATTCGACCTGAGGCCGGATCGAACAACAGTGACGGTAGCAACAACAACGACAAGAATAATAACCAAGAACTCCACTAGCACTAGCACCACCACAACCACTTCCACAATTATCCTCACCCAAACCACCACCATCATCACTGCCGCTCCCACCACTCATAGCAACAAGATCAACAGCACCGGTTGCACTACCAACACTGACGACACCACCTCCACCTCCACCTACCACTTAAACCAACAACAGTCATTACACTACTATCACTACGACGACTACTAATAACATCACCATTACCACTACTAACCACCACAACAACAGCAACAACAAATACAAATTGTTATTGAAAGCCTTGACTAGCGTCGTCAGGCATTCATTGACAAGAACACTCGTCGAAAAAGTAATTATTAAAACCGGTAAATTTGAGATAATTTAATACGAAGTAATTGTAATTACTAATATTTTTCTGAAGCAAACAAAACAAAACTATTTCCGACACCACTTACCGCCAAATTTTTACCCCCTCTCCCCAAAGAAACGAATGGGGAACAAAAGGAAACATGGCTGAGAAAGAAATTTAATCACGTGATAATTGTGACAATAAGAGAAGAGAAACAATCAAGTATAATGATATAAAGAGAATTATTGTTTGATTGGTTGTGGTGCTTGCTGAATATTCAAGCTCTGAGAGAATGGAACTTTGGTAGAACTGCAAGAATTATTTACTGTCAAGTTGCTTATAGGCGCAGGCGTGGATGTGTGGTAAGTTGACTCCGAAACTCATAGTTTCTGGTTCAGTTCCACTGCCTGGTAACTTGGATAAGTTCATTCTATTATGGCCTCCAGCCGACTAAAGCGTCGTGAATGAATTTTCTAGACGGAAACTGAAAGAATCCAGTCGTATATGTGTGTATGAGAGAGAGAGAGTGAGTGTGTGCATGTGTGTGAGTGTGTTGTGCTTTGTTTGTGTGTGTGTCATTACTACTGCTTGTCAAACGTTCTCGTAACTTAACGGTTTGGCAAAAGACCTCAAGAGAATAAATATGAGGCTTAAAATATATAAGTACTGGAGTCGATTTATTCGAGTAATAATTCTTCAAGGCGGTGCCCCAGCATGGCCGCAGTCAAATGACTAAAACAAATAAAGGATAAAATGATAAAAGAGACTTTGACATTATGAGTTCCATTTCCACGAAGTTCGACGTAGTTATAATTTATGGTGGGGTCGGCAGCGTAAAGGACCAATTATGTAGAGAGAGAGAATTAATCGAATGACACAAGTGTCTCTTATTTTTCACCCAAATATTTATCGATATACATCACTCGTGAAATTTAAATAAAAAAAAATACAAATCATGAAATGATTCCTTATCTTAAATATAAATAATTCACACAAAGTTATCATTAACCACTTTGTTTATGCATGAAGAAATTTTGTCTGAGAGATTTCACTGAAATGTTACATTAATTTAGTGAACAAAATTATTATAAAGATATTCCCTTTGATGTTCGTTGTCTATCATAAACTTATTATTAATACACACACGCATATATTCACAAGGGTATGAGCTTTTATGTAGTTGGTCGGCCTGCTAGAAAAATACGTCCAGCTATCATCCTGTATAACAGGCAGAAAGTCACATTATAAGCATAGAAACAGAAGTTTGATTAGGAATGTTGTTAATGGAGAAGTCGAAGAAGAGAAATCGAAGCATATATGCGGTTCGATAAGAATATTTTTCTATGTGGTGAATTGTAGTGAAAAATATAAGCACAAGGAAAATGCACAGAAAATTTATTTGGACAATGTATGCATATATATATATGTATATATATATATATATATATATTCTTATACAATTCTAATTTTCTATTTGACGGGTTTTTAGAAGCAACGCATCAACTTTATATAGACCACACATTGTTTCAGGGAATTCATTATTAAATTCATATAAAATGTATATGCCCACTATGGGCATATACATTTTATATGAATTATTTATATGTGTGTGTGTCTGTGTTTGTTTGTTTGTGTGTGTGTGTCTGTGTAATAAAATATTTACATCGACGACCGGTTTCACTTGTGCTAATTATGACTAAGAAATTAGTGAGAATGTAACAAACTGATGCTGCCATAAGAAGTTTTCGTTTCATGTTCATTGGAGGAAAAAGATTTTGTACACACACACACACACACACACATGCATACATACATATGCAAATATACGTGTGTGTATGTGAGTGCGTGAGTGTTTAAATGTACAAATATACTAAAGTTCCTGTTTATGTTACAATAAGGGCATTTACAAATTAAATTGATGGATTACTCAATGCATTTGGTAGCTTACAAATTAATTATTCTTTTACAAGAATAGTATTGACAGTGAATTCAAAGTTTCGGCCATCTGATTCTTCATCGGTGATCCTCATTGGTAATAATCATCGGTGAGCTGGCCGAAACTTCGAAGTCACTATTAAGAAGAGTCGTGTTTAAAATTATATATATGAATATATGTATACATATGTATACATACAGAAAGTTTGTTGTACTTGAAATAATGTTTTCAATATTTTTAAAATAAGCATTTTTAGTTAAACAGTATTAAAATATTATTTATTAATCCTTCTCTAAGAAAGTCAGCCTAAATTTCAATCATATACCTAGTTTGAAAAAAAATACGTAATATAACATTTATTTTTCTGAAAACGAAAATAGAGGCAAAATTTTAATAAGTTTTTAATTCTTTCTTTTTTTAGCTGAATATGTTTTATATTAAGGGTAGCCGTGTTTAAATGGACAAACCGTTTGGATTATAATTTTATCATCTTGCTGTCCGCAAAGTGACGAGTATCGAATAAATATGTGATTAAGGCTTTAAATCATTATTTTATTTAAAAAAAATTTACCTAAGGGAGATAATACAAATATGCCAATGACGTAAATTTTGATTTTTCAGTTATAGGATGATGTAGTGAATGTTGTACTTAAGAATTTCTTAATTGAAATCTCCATTTCAAAGGATCGAAAAGAATCCCCGGACGTGTCGTTAATAATTTCCGGTAGATTCTGGTTTTGTTTCTACCATCAAAATAGAAATTTTAATTCGTTTAGAATTTTTTACTTGCAGCATAATTAATGATGATTGGACCATAAATGCCACTGTTGCTGTTGTTGTTATTGTTGTATAGCCCCAAGTCCACGGTGAAGGAGTAAACTGATGGATTAATTAAAAGGGATTACTGCTGTGATGATCACACTTTGGGGCGTTCTGAAGTTCTTGAAAGTTCTCGAAGCAGTGTAACGCGAAGTTATTAGTGTTGTTTAACCCCAGGGTAACTCTGATGGAGGAGACCAATGATCAATGTAAGGCATACCACTCATAACATTCTCAAAATTTCAAGAATAACAGCATCTGATACAGTGGAGATTTGGTTGCTATTTCTAGCTAGTTCAACCACCAGGTAGAGTATCCCTATTAAATCAAGAGCATAAATGTTGCGGTAGAAAGGATTAAACTAATCAGGTACATACTTGTATTAGCTCGACCTCAGCCCACACCTTCCTGAAGAGTAGGATTCATTACCGATTCATGGCGACGTAACTAGTCCTCCGTCGGTTACGACGATGAGCTTTCTTGTTGATCCGATCAACGGAACACGCACGGACATTTATTATGCATTTTGTAGCAGAGAAGCCAAAAATTGATTGAAAAATCCTTATATGGTTTTTTTTATATTTGGAGTAATTATTTATTTGAAACTATATTTCTTTGAATCGCCCTTTTGGTCACCATCATAAGTTTCACTTCAGAATTAATTCTTTCATTTCTTTTCCGTTGTTTATGTGCAATGTTATGTTCAATGGGTTTGCTGTATCTTACAGAAGGGATACGGTATTGAATTTGTCTATTTCGTTGTGCAGAGTGGTATAGTCGATCAAACGGCAGAATGCACGGAACTCTTTTTTTCAGATATGTAATACCGTTTATTTTACACCATTCTTAAATCACGCTTTATTCTCTGAGAATGTATGATATCATACACTCTGTTGGATTACAAAATATTAGATAGACGTTGTTAGAGCAGAAAAACTTAATGGTCGTGCATGGAATAGTTTCTGGATAATTTGATCAATCATCTGTGGCACGATGCTAAAAAAGTTTAGAAAAATAGAAATAAAAGGATGAAATAATGACAAAGATGACGACGGAGGAGAGAATATCTCTCAACACATGATGTTAGAGGTTGAGGTTAAAATGACAAATAGACATACCTTGCTGTGTTGGTAGTGCCAAGTCTTTGTCAAAATTGACAGAGAGTGTCTTGGCTATCAGACTGTAGGCAACCATCATCATCATTAACGGTAACAAGAAGAGTATAATATCCAAGAATATTTGATAAACTTTTCCCAAAGTTTTGTCTGGCCAAATCTCGATGCAAAGTTTATTGCCGTTTCGCATGGTTCGCAACTGTTGGAAAATGGCCACCGGAAGTGTGAAAAATAACGCCGACAACCATCCGCCCAGGATGATCTTGTAAGCATGGGATAAGGTCTGCCAGCGTCGTGATCGGAGTGGGTGACAAATCGCGAAATAGCGCTCCAGTGAGAGGGCGAGCAGAGTGAAAGAGTTCACAGCTACGATGGTTGCTGCAAAGAGAATAGAAAGATGGTGATAATGAGGATGATGAAGATGATGATGACTATATAGACTTATAAGATCGACGGTCTAACCACTGAGCCATGCGCCTCCATATACGTACATGCATACATACATATATACATATATGTGTACATATGTATATATATACACACACATATATATGCATACATTTTATATCTGTATATACATGCATACACACATACAAACATACTTACACACACACGTGTGTGTGTGTGTGTGTGTGTGTGTGTGTGTGTGTGTGTGTGTGTGTGTGTGTGTGTGTGTGTGTGTGTGTAGATAGATAGATAGTTAGGTTGGTAGATAGGTAGGTCCGTAGCATATATTTAGAAGTCCAACATAGATTGCAATACAGTTGCCGAGTTTTATTAGATTGCAATTTTTCAGACAATTAATCAAATCTTTAGAAATACACAGATTTCCAATATTTACATCTCGACTATGTTTCGGTCAGTTTGATATCCAGTTGCAACTCACAGAATATGTAAATATTGAATATTATTTCATCTCTAATGATGTGGTTAATTTGGCGAAAGATTTTCATCTAATTAACTACAACTCAATGCAACCATTTGAATATATCATTCCTAATTGCTCTTTGGTGTAAAATTATAAAAACAAGACTTAAGTATAAAGTGATAGAAATATATTTCAATGAAACATTAATAATAATAAAAGAATACGTCGTGAAGGTTTTTATTGAAAACATGATCCGTAAAATTTGGGAGAGGGGATTAATGGTTTTATATCTAAATGTGGAAATATTGAAAAGAAAATGGTAAAAGAACGTTCCGATTTTGAACGGGAAAGTAGGATCACTCATAGTTTATAAAACTACGAGTTCACTGAAAGACCGGCTTATCGAAACACGAGAAAAATAGAAACACTACCGCAGGGCTCACTGAACTATTAGTTTAGTGAAACGCTGGAACAACAAAGCACCAGTTCAGTGAGATACTGGTTCAATGAAACACCGGCTCACCGGAACGTTGGCTTACTGAAGCACTGCCTCCGTGGTTCACAAAACCACCAGCTTACTGAAACACAGGTTCAGTGAAAGAGCTACCAATTCAGAGCCAGACGATGCACCATATGGACAAGTTTTCAAAACTGGCAGCACTCTAAAACTGAAGAGTATTTCATTTATTTGTAGAGGTAAATCTCTAGTCCTATGAAGAAGCTTACGATCATGCGAAGGGATCTAGCTACAAACCCATTTTTTTGAGGGCCCTACACATAGCCGTCCGTGTAGCCCCTTCCAATCGTGTATACCTCCAAAGGTATCCCTGCCTCAACAGTACAATGATGTTATAAAATGAAAGACTTTATAAATATTATATTGAAGTGGCGCAGTGGTTAAAACGTCAGCTGGAATGTTTCCCAATCTTTTGTTTTAAGACTCTTTGATTTGAGTTCGAATCCCGCTGCAAGTTTCATCTGTGCCATAAATTAGCAGCTCAGAATAGTGGATTGGTAGAATTGTTAGAGCAGCAGACGAGATGTTTTAAATGTGACGGTCCCCGTCGTTTGACGTTCGCTCACTACTCGCACGCTAACTGAAGCTATCAAGGTAGACTCCGGCATTTCTCTACAAACGGACAAACACCTCGTCGTCTCATCACTGATATAGAGACAATAAGGACAAAGTATTCTTTTCTACTATAGGCACAAGGCCCGAAAGTTTTGGGGGAGGAGGCGAGTCGATTAGATCAATCCCAGTACGCAACTGGTACTTAATTTATCGATCCCGAAAGGATGAAAGGCAAAGTCGACCTCAGCGGAATTTGAACTCAGAACAAAGACAGACGAAATACCGCTAAGCATTTCGCCCGGCGTCCTAACGCTTCTGCCAGCTCGCCGCCCCACAATAAGGACAAAGTATTGAGATGGCAAAACCCGAGATACAAATCAAATTCTGTTGCAAAGTTGATGATGATGATGATGATGCTACACTCATTGTTCCTGTAATTGTTCCTGTCGTCGCTGCTGTCACGGTTGTTGTTGTTGTTGAGATGCAGTTGTTACCGACAATAGTAACACTGCTATTGTTGTTGTTGTTATTGTCGATGTTTTTGTTGTTGATGTTGTTCGTGCTGCTTTTCTTAATGCTGTTATTGTTAAATACTATTCTTGTTCTTGTTGCTTACATTGTCAGTCGCTTCGGGTTGTTCTTACTGTTGTCCTAATCTAACAGTCCGCCATCTTACATTTTCCATCTTTGTAATTAACTGTTTAAATCACCATCACCATCATCATCGTCGTCGTCGTCACACCTTATCTTCTATTTCAATTTCACTTTGCTCTTATTGTTTCCATTATAGTCGTTACCATAGCTACGCTGTTGTTGTTGCTATTTTTATTGTTATTTTTCTATTCTTATTAGTCCTTTGTGGCTTCATAGAAACTCTGCACACACGTTTCTCTATTCATGCATGTGTGTGGGCGCGTGTGTCTGTGTGTGTGTGGGTGTGCGTGTCTGTGTGTGTGTGGGCGTGTGTGTCTGTGTGTGTGTGGGTGTGCGTGCGTGGCTACATAAATATACAACTATAATTATACACATTTATATATATATATATTTATATTTATATATATATATATTTATATTTATATATATATATATTTATATATATATATATATATATACGTATTATATATATATATATATTTATATATATATTTATATATATATT
>NC_068991.1:1570395-1575436 GCF_001194135.2 Octopus bimaculoides | reverse complement strand
ATATATATATATATATATATATATACATATATATATATATATATATATATACATATATTTATTTATATATATACATGTGTGTATATATATGTGTGTCTGTGTGTGCATATGCCGACATACATGCATGCATACATGTTTGTGCATATATTTGTATGTAGCGTGTTACATTCACACACACACACACTCGTGCACGTTCTGACATATGCCTATACATAGAAGAACGTCTCTCTAATATTGCTTTCGTATGAAACAGAGGGGCTGGGTGGGGGCTGCCGAAGCCCGAATATTTTTGCAACTCTGCCCTACCTTTGAGATGGAGAGGGACCACTGCGTATGCGCACGTCTGTATCGACATTCGTATGTTTATGTATTACCATCTATGTATGCATGTGTATATATACATGTAGAAATATTAAAAGTGCAAACGATATCCGTTATTTCACTTCTAAGTCCTATGACTTGTTATTGTTGTTGATGTCGTTGTTACTGTTGTTGCTGTCAGTTGTTGCTGTACATGTTCTTCTAGTTTACTTTCATCATCCAGTTCCTATCAGTAAGGAAAACCCATCAATGCCGCTCTACAAATCATCTTCCTCATCTGTATTTGACAATATCAATTTCTATTATATGCACATTTGTTTGTGTAATTTATTAGAACAAAATCTGTTGGTTGAACAACGTCATTTTTCGACGTAGTCTCCTTGGTTTTCCATGCACTTCTTTCGGCAGTCCACAAGAATGCTTACTTTGTTGGAAAAGGTTTTTCGTCTAGTCGCGTAGCCATTTATGCACCGCTTCCTGCACTTCTTCTTCCGTAGCAAATCGACGACCTGTGCCTCTAAGATGAAGTGAAGGGTTGTGGTCATCTTTATTTCCAGGTTCTTTTATTTGGATGGGTTTTCATTTTTCCCTCAGCCAGTCACTCACAACTCCCGGCCACTCCCATCATTCGAAACAATACACCGCCGACGACATCCACCATTCCACAATTCCATCAACATTGTCCTCACCAATCCATCATTATCATCAGCCGTATCATCCTACCCACTCAGTATTCCACCACCCTCATCGATTCACCTGTTTCAAACCCTTCACCTACCGCTCCATAACTCTTTCCACTTTATAACTGAACCATAGTCACATCTTCATCACTCCACTATGACACTCAACCTCGTATTCACCCCTCACCACACAACTAATCCATCCCCTTTTAAAATACTCTCACGCACGCTCACACACACACAGATATTTTATCACTTCATGCCTACTATCATCTTTATTTTACAAAATTGTCTGAATAAACAGAGAATGTGTGTTAAGATTAGTTTCAGTTATAAATACGACATTTAACCTCCCATCAGGTCAGTTCGGATTCAAGTGTATGAAAGGGAAAAGCCACGATTACAATATCCGACTGTTTTTCTTATTTTTTTGCTTTCATCGATATATCTCCTCCTTCAATGCAATAAAAATCGAAAACAGTCAAAATAACAAGAAAGAAAAAGTCTTTTTAAAATGGTTCTTAAAGAAAGTCTAAGAAAAATATCAATTCTTTAATAAAAAAAAAAAAAAGATTTTATTGCAATTTCTTTATCGTCTTCATAAAATTCCTTTTCGTGTGTAATGCTTTTCTAAATAGTTGAACATGAAACGCACATATACCTACACACACACACACACAAACACACTAATCCCTATATGTATATATACATACACAAACACACATACGTAGAAGCACACAAATGTGACTACAGTTTTAGTCATTTAGAGATATGTATGCAGGACACTGTCCAATCGTTAAACAGACAAAAGCACACAAGCGATGCACACAGGCACAATCACATACACGCACACGTTTGATGTAGCAATACATTCGCTCAATTCAACATTTACTCCATCACTTTGGCTTTTGCTTCCTATCTATCTATCTATCTATCTATCTATCTATCTATCTATCTATCTATCTATCTATCTCTCTCTCCTATCTATCTATCTGTCTATCTATGGTTGCACCTCTATATCTACGTCTCCCATTCACTCACTTTCGCTGTTACATGAATGTGTGTGTGTGTGTGTGTGTGTGTGTGTGTGTGTGTTTATATATATAAGTATATATGTATATATATTCAGATGTGTACAATTGTATGAATACATCAACAAATATACATACATATGCCCATACGTACGCACATACATGTATATACTCATATTTATATGCTTATAGCTTTAACTACTACATAATATACGATCACGCAGACCACAGATAAACACGTACACGTTCCCCATACATGTATATGTACACACACACACACATATACATATACGCACACGGATATATATATATATATATTCATATAAACACACACACACACACGTGTATGTATAAATCAAATAGCATCTCGTAGCACGTTGTTTTAAATTGCTTCTCTTTCAATATGGAAATTGACCGGGGAAACGGAAGATATATAACACCTTTTGATCATTTTTTGTTTTTTAGTTCTCTTTCTTTGTATACACTGTTATTAATGTTGTTGTCATTGTTGTTTTTGTTCTTGTTGTTGTTATTAATAATATTTATTATTGTTATTATTATTATTATTGTTATTACCGTTGATCTGTTTCTTTCAACACTCGTCATACAGTTATATATGTTTTGAAACACCAAGCTAAAAGTATTTTCAAATCCTCATAAGTCGTGTAATATTCCTTTATCTAAAATCAATTTCGCCGAACGAAATCGACAAAGAACCCCACCACACCTCTCCCCCTTTAACACCAACACCACTTCCACAACCAAAAAATAAACATACAAACTGAGTATTGAAAACCAAACAGCATTATACCATTTCCTCCAAGTTGAAACATTATTATTGACAATAGCAACAGGGGGGTTAATAACGAAAACAACTATAAAATCTCATTGACATTCAGCTGTGTTTTATGAAACTTTCATTCGTATTCAAGACTCTGATGTATTCTAAAGAAACCTTTGTTTTATTTTAAAGAAAGCTGTTTAGGAAACCGCTTGTTGTTCTTTCTTACCTTTGTAAATAATTTATCCCCAAAACTAATTCTGTAGATGATGACGACAACGACTGCAACAGTGGTTTCGCATTTTGTTACAAGACAAGCAGCATCAGAGGGGAGGGCAATTCAGTTACTATAATCGACGGATAAGTATTTTATAGACCCCTAAATGCTTGAGAGGCAAAATCGACCGCGGTACCACACACACACACACACACACACACACACACACACATATATATATAGCATACTGTTCCATGATGGTAAGTTCAACAAAAGTAGTACACCTTCTGGTCAGAGATAAATATATATACATACACAGTATATAGTTCTAAGCTACTGATACTTTCGTAGGTCTTAATAGCGCGTCTAGTGTCTCAGAGCAATCTTTAGATTTTGAGGACACATGATCAGAGTCTGAAGCTTGCTTGGGACACAGACCTGTTATAAAACCTTGCTTAGCCTATGTCTCTAATGTATGAAGAATCAGGGACCGCCTGTGGCTGTCTTCAGTTCGTTCTTTCCGTTCGCCTGTGCATTCATTATAAGCTTTTGACTTTCCGTTTCTGTTTTTACAATACATTTATTATATATATATATATATATAGATATACGTACACACATATTCACACACATATATGTGTGTGTGTGTGTATGCATGGATACACACACATAGACACACACACACACACACATATAGGCGGACGGCTATTTTTCAAGCTTGTGACAATGAATCCATGAATATGTTTAAGTTTAACGTTACTCTTTATTTAATTTATTTCCATACAAAATACAAAATGGCTGATAGTTAGCAAGGTGAGACACACATAAGAAAGAAGGAAACAAAGGACCACTGATGAGGTCACAGAAGTGTGACGAAAGAACTCTGGCCGAAATAAGATTAAGATTAAGATTAATGTAATATAAAGCTGAAAAAAAAAAAAAAAAAAAAAAAAAAAAAAAAAAAAAAAATTAACACCAAATATACAGTGCGTGTGTTTTTATTGGCTAAACTGGCAATATGACCATCCCCAAGTACAACAACTTCCATATTAAAATTCTCTATCAACGCTAATTTTTCACACTCCATCAACATTTCTGGACCCTCCCAGCCTTGCCCTCTCCAAGGGGCTTTTAGAATCATCACTGATTGCCACATTTTACAGCCATCAGTCAGAGTTATGGTGATGATGTTCTTAGAGTTAATATCATCATCGCTAGATTTAAAATTTTAACCTAGTTATTTCAAGCATAGCGACTGCTATGATTTATTACAAATAAGCTGTAGTTATTCGTTAATTCTAGGTTTATATTTTACTATTAACAATAATTCCATTACCATTCTTCTTGCTTTTTCTTGCCTTTTTTTTTTTTGTGGAATTCTGTGTAAGTTGTGTTATCAATTAATGGTTTTTCTCTGTGGTTTTGTTTCCTATTTTTTATCGATCATGGCTGACTTCAAAATATAAATGCCGCAATAAAAAAATAACGGTATTAACAACGACTTCATAACAAAGAACAAGAGAGTCTAGAAGCATCGATGGCCAGAGCAGCGATAGTGTTTCCAACAAAACATAACAGAGCATTAAACTAAACGATAAATAAGATTACACTCGAACGCAGGCGTTTGTTGAACATGTAGCGGCTTACGTAATATGAAATAGAAGGGTAACTACTTTAATGTATACATATATATATATATACATGTGAGAGGGGATGACCACTAAGTGGGCATCCTTTACGCTAGAAATCGACCATCAACGGTCAAACCACAAAAGAAAAGAATGTTCTCCAGGTAAATTCAGCGAACACCAGAACATGGACGGGCAAGACAAATGAAAATATACCAAAAATAAAGAATTAGTCGCGGACCAGGTTTCGCGCTTTGATGGATTAATGTAATTTTTACTTACATAACCCATCCGAGGCTCATCAATACGACCGTAGATGGTCTATCTCTAGCACAAAGGATGTCCACTTAGTGGTCATCCCTTCTTACATGTATGTAATATAA
>NC_068991.1:1569169-1569944 GCF_001194135.2 Octopus bimaculoides | reverse complement strand
GTGTGTTTGTGTGTGTGTGCATGTGTGTGTGTGTGTGAAAGTGCCTGTGTGAACGTGTTCTTTTTCCCAATCCTAGCATTGCTTCATTGTATTTAAAGTTTGTAATTTTACTTATATCGCATTATATTATTACTAGAAACCAAATCTTTGTAATTATCGATTGTTTCACACATTAGACCTATCTTTCGTTGAATAGCATTTAAATGTACAACTACCAAATCATCTCATTGCCGTGAGTTCATTTTAATTTCTATCTTTCATTCCGCAGCTCTTAGTAAAATAAATTACACTCTTTGTAAAGTGATTTAAACACTTTGCAATTTACTTTGAGTTTTTTTCACAAACATATAAAACCAATCGTTTTGTACTTGGAATTCCGACGAAGTCTGTATATCTCTGGTTTAATTATCATGGTGAATAAGAACAGTAATTCTGTTAAGATTCTGTTTCATGAGGAATGGTTCTGTTCTTATATCTTTACAAACACTTGAGATTTAAAAACACGATCGTTAACAGTGAAGGTTATACGGTTTATTTTATTGAAAAGTAGAAAAAATATATATATATATAAATTTTTATATTGTGTGTTTTATGTTGTATTTTGTTTTATATATATTGTCTTAGTATTTGTGGACCGTGATGTATTTCTCTATATATGATCGTTTATTGAGGGGACTGTTGTATGTTGAGTCGTTGACCCAAATGTAAAGTTTTTATTCTGTAACTAATAATTTTATATATATATATATATATATATATATATATATATATATAT
>NC_068991.1:1564011-1568057 GCF_001194135.2 Octopus bimaculoides | reverse complement strand
GCACACACACACACACACACACACAAACATATATACACACACACACACACAGAACCAGGCTGAGAGACAAAAGCAAGTATTAGAGACGATTCTTTCGACTACAAATTCTTCAACTTGTCCCAGCATATCCGCAGGCCCACGACTGATACAAGTAAAAGCAACTGAAAGATAACACACACACACACATATGTATATGTGTAAATATACGTATTTATATGTGTGTGTGCAAATAAGTATATGTATGTGTGTTTATATATATCTATATACATATATGTATGTATGCATGTATGTATGTGTGCTTTGATATATATATATATGCACGAGTAAGCACATAGATGCAAAACAAAGTGGGAAAATTAGTATGCGAATATCGAAAGTAGAGTAACATGCTTTTTATTAAAGCTGCAAAACTGCTGCTCAGTTTCACGTTCTCGTTCGTCGGACAAGAGTGATCACAACTGCCCGATAAACAGGAACGTGAAACCCTGAGTATCAGTTTTTGTGATGTTTTCGTAGCTTTAACATATATTTATATAGGATGCATTCTCTCGTCGTGAACGACAAATGATGGTTTCGTGGATTAAAATGCTAATCATGTTCCATGGACACCAATGTGTCTCTTGAGGCCTGCTGGTGCCTTGCAAAACATTTAGGAAAATGGAACAAGTTGAGGACTCAGTTTGCTTGAGTGTTTGTGGATCATTTACTATGCGTTTTCTTTGCGGACGGCAAGGCCTGCTTTCCTTCGTGCCACAAGACTACAATATGAGGTAAGGTCTCCATTTAGAGGAGCAGGGTTTTGATAAGTGTGTTATGTGTGAGAAGGTTAGTGCATGCACCTGTATGGATGTATGTGTATTGGCATCTGTGTAGGTGTATATATACGTAAATTGACCGCCTATATTCATATATTGTGTATATGTGTGCATGAATATGAGTGGATGTCTGCATATATATGTATGGCTCCATGTATATAGCTGTGTGTATGTGTGCGTGCGTGTGCGTTTGTGGATAATGTGCATTTGTGTGCGTGTATGTGCGGTTGTTTGTGAATGTATTCGGATGCGAATCGGTGCATCGGAACCAAAGGCAGCATATTTGACTTTCGTATGGGTATAATGCGCTGTGGTACCCCTGAGCACCTGGGCAGAGATAAAGTACCAGCAAGTGCATTAAACATCCGCAAATATTTACACACTCACACATATACATAAATAAACTCAGATATTGTTCACATATGTGTGTGTATAAATGTGTGTGTGTGTGTGTGTAAATGTGTGTGTGTGTATTATGTGGATGAGTGCTTCTGTGTGTGTATACGTATGTAACCGTACGTAGGAAAAATACAAACATAGCAAATTTAAGAGGCTTGATCGATTTTTGAACTTCTGGGAATTTTCATCGTTCATACACCCACGCAGAAATACACACATACACATGCATAGACATTTATATACATATACATATATGTATATATACATATGGATACACAAACATCTCTCTCTCTCTCTCACTCAGTCTTTATATATATATATATATATATATATATATATATGCATGCTTATATACATACATAGACACACATAGTTTACTTTCAGCCAGAGGTGGTGATCATGCTGAGGCACTGACAGTCATAAATATGCATATTAATATTGTAGTGCACCTGAGTATTGTATAGAATTAGCTCATTACAATATTATAGATATACACAAATAAGTAGAGATACACACACCGCACACAAGGTACACAAATACACGCCTCCACGAGCCACACATACACATACGCGCGTGAGCACATGTGTCATACGTGTCTATCTGTGTATTGATGATGAAATGTGAAAGTTTTGTTTCCGCTGAAAACATTTTCGTGACAATTGTAAGCAAAATATGCTTAATTTCTGTGTTTACAAACTAATGAATACACACGGTCAGTCTGAAATCTTATTTTCGTTGATTTATCCGCCGCCAGAAGAGAAATAGCAAATAATTCTATGGAATATATTGAGTAGTTGGAACTGGTTTGTTCCTTAACATAAATCATGCTAATTTGGTTGGTTTATTCAAATGAAGTAATGGTGTACTGAATAGCATTCTTTCTGTACTCAAACTATTGTATGACAAAACTTACAGCGCAACAAAGCGTTACGATCGCCTATAGTGTGACAAATATGAACAACTGACTTTTTAATTTTGTCCCTGTAGACAGAAACAAAACACAATTGAACTCCCCTAACCGGTTTTAAATCTCATTTGTCTCTCATCGGTGATCGTATAGCAATCGTCACAAGACGGTGATGAGTACAAAATGTTGCTAAAATAAATGTTTCCATTGTACCACTGCTTCACGAAATATTTATAAAGCGATAAAAAATTCTTTCTATTAGAGACACAAGCCGTTAAATTGTTTTGGTGGGAGGAGGGGGCTAGAGGATTGCATTGACCCCAGCGTGTAACTGGTAATTATTTTATCGACTCGCAAAGGATGAAAAGCGAAGTCGATCTCGGCGGAATTTGAAAATTCAAATACATGAAATTTTGAATTTAGTTCACTCACCCCAGTACTACAACCTTTGCGGACAACCTGTGATCCACGGACCCCAGGATGGGAACCACTGATGTATACGCTTGTTTGTGTGTAAGTTATAAAAGGTGAGAACATAGTGAGATGCGACTTGGCACTGTATTACTTTTGACACATCACTAGAATTCTTGATGGGACTATACATGGATAGATTCATGCTAAACGGTAACAAACACGAACCAGTAAACCCTACGTAGAAATCGTGACTATTATAAATAACTCCGAAATAACCCCCAAATGATACCTCGCTGTTTTAGAGAAGGAAGAAACCTGAGCCATATAGAGGGGACGGATTTGCGACAGCTGAAACAAGTTCGATCGTGGGACGCCTGGTAAAAGGATGCCCTGCTGTTAAAAATCCCCAAAACCCTAATACAGAAATCAATGATGGGGCATTTGCTTAGACCTGCTCAAAAGTCTTCGAACTGTTCACGTCTGTCTTAGAAATAATCGCGTTAGATCATGATGTGATGGTTTCCATGTGCACAAGCAAAAAGGAAGTTAGTCTCAGGTGGAATGTTTTTGATCGTGTTTGCTCGATTAGGGCTGACCTTGGGCTACACAGTAAAATGAACAACAAAAGCAGAGGAATATATATGCGATTGTTGTAGCTACTAGAAATGGCAACCGAATATGAGCCAAGAAAGCGATAGCGTATATTAAAACGTTTGGATAATCACGGCTGAATTGCCTTTCATTGAAGGGCTATCCTAGGGTTAAAAAGGAACAGGAAAACAACAACAACAACAACCACAACAACAACCACAAAACAGCAACAAAAAAAAACGAGACGAAGAAAGGAAAAGAAAAATAAATTATTTTGACATCATTTCCAACACAACTCACAGATGGTTTTGATTCTAAATGGAACGAAATCGGTGAAGCGCAGCTAAATAATGGCGAATATTTATTATGATGTGGGAAACGAAATTTTCGATAGTAACGCCATTTTGTTTTTAGTCTTGGGTCCTATCTTCAAACAACAAACCGTGTCAAAGTAATACTGTCTTCTGCCGCCTTTCATATTTGACCTTCCTTGCCCTTTTCCCCCTTCCTCTCTCCCTCTTATTTTCTCTGTCTTTAGTTCTCCATCGCTCTCTTTCTCTATCACCTTTTCTCTATTCCTCGTTCTTTCCTACAATTCTCTCGACTGTTGCTTCTTTCCATCCATTATTCTTACTAGATTTTGTCTCTCCTTTCCTCATCGCCTCAATCTCTATCTCTCCCACGGGAACACACACTCTCTCTCTCTCTTTCTTTCTAGCTCCATCTTTCCCAAACTTTCTTCCTCATTCTCTTTACTCATTCTTTCTCTGTCCTCTCACGTTTGTATTCAGAATGTAATTGCGTCGATACTTTTCTGTGTGTGTGTGATATCCATACGTGAGTGTGCATATGTGTGTGTGCATGTGTGTGTGTGCATGTGTGTGTGTGTGCATGTGTGTGTGTGTGTGTGCATGTGTGTG
>NC_068991.1:1553792-1563502 GCF_001194135.2 Octopus bimaculoides | reverse complement strand
ATATATATATATATATATATATATATATATATATATATTTATATATATATATATGTATGTATATATATGTATGTGAGTATGTACGTATGTATGCATAAATGCATTATATACATACGTACATACGTCATAGTGATATATTTGCGGTGTGTTTGTTAGCGGTTTGGTTTTACATAATAAATCGTTCTGGAACATTCAAAGCTATATTTATGCAAGTATATATGAATATATTGAATGGATTTACATATGTCATAACTGTCAGGTGTATCAGGAATTCTTGTGTAACAGATACTCGTAGAAAAACTTAAATTAATGTCATTATAGCCACTAATGAACGTGCATACAGTTGTCTACTTAACTAGCTAGCTTGCTATTTAACACTGCCCATATGTGGGTGTCTACATACGTACGTACGTACACACACACACACACACACATACATACATACATATCTACTACGTATGCCGGAAATTCTGTCTGTGGGTGTGTCTGTGGAGTTCTTAGCTAGCACCTCCTACATCGTTTTATCGATTTTGATGAAACTTGACACGTGAGTAGGACTCGTGTCTGGAAACCTCATGTCATACTAATACTGTTGCAAAAATCAATAATAGGGCCCCTGGAAGGGATCCTTATATATCTAATATATTTTATTTTAAAAACAAGAGAAATAACCCATTTTCATTTTCCTAAATTATTTGGTAAAAATGATATTGAGTATCCTTATTTCTTACTATTTGAACTGTTAGAGTTATTATTTTCGCAATTTATCCAGTACAACCGTTAAACAAGTAAATAATATTTTCCTAAACAATAGATCCACTTATTTCGGTTAGTGATTATTAACGAATATACCAACACTAGCGCCCCTGAGAGTAATATTGTCTGGGAATATTTTCAGAGTTATTTACTTTTCAAAGTTATTTACTTTGAATTGTTATCTTATATATGCCTAGCCTGTTATTATGTAACAGGCTTCACGATTTTAGTATACATACCTTATTAGTATGTCCTCCTAAGCTCTATATACCCTAGGAACGCATTAAAGCCCTTTTCAGGGCTACTTTATTTGAATTCTTACTATCCAGTAACTAATTTCATGTTATTACACAACTGACTTCACAATTTGGGTATCCATAGCACATTGGGAATTCCTAAAAACAAGGTCTTGTGTAAGGCATTTTGGTATTCTTTGTAAATACACAAAAACCGTTTTAAGGACTACATAGTGAACAATATATACATATGATGGGTTTCTTTCAGTTTCCGTCTACCAAATCCAGTCAGAAGGCTTTGGGCGGCCCGAGGCTATAGAAGACACTTGTCCATGGTGCCACTGGAATCATGTGACTGGAAAGCAAGCTTCTTACCACACAGCCACCAGTATACATATATATTCATATATACACACTTATATATATGCAACATAAATATTTGTGTGTGTGTATATGTATATATATATATATATATATATATACACATACATATATATATATATACATACACACACACATATATACATACAAATATATACACATACATACACAGATATATATATATATACACAAATATACGCTCATACATATGCGTATGTCTGAGTTAATTTTTTTTTCTTTTGTTCTTACATTCTTACTTCCTGGTCTCTTCCTCTTTGTCTGTCTCCCTCTCTCAATACATACATATATCCAGACACACACGCGCACATATACATATGCCGAAGCGCAGCAAGCGTAACCTTTTGAACTGTCGCCATGTAGCAAGGTTGATTTGATATCTGCAACAGAACAGCCACCGCCACCCGCTGCATTCCAGTGTTTCATTAGCTTCTCCTGATTGTCGGCGATTTCAGTAAAATATGTTCGCAAAGAGTAAAATATATTCTCTCTGCACCTGCCAGTAATTCCAATATTCTCATCTGTTGCTAGAACTCTATATTAAGTTATTTATGTCTGTTGAGTAGAATACAGTTTAGTGCTAACAATGAATCACTGCAGTTCTTGATATGAGCAAAATTATGCAAGCGAAAAGTTTGCGTGTCTGTTGCATTGTTTCAGCTTCTGCTACCGCTTGCAAAGGTTGGGGAAAACGGGCTTGTTCTGGGACCCGTTAGGATAAGAACCAGGCATAAAAAATAAAAAAATATTAAGGCCTGGGGACAACTCGTTCGACTAAAATTTTTCAATCTTGTGCTCCAGTATGGCCGCACTTAAATGACTTAAACAGGTAAAATATAAAAGTTAAAGCTCCGATAGTATGGAGGACACAATACGGGGTGATCAGAATTCCACGCATAATCTGCATAAAGAAAACTGTTAAACTGAAGGCCACCACCGGACGTACGCGCATGTGCGATAATGGAGTTTATCTTTAGTTTGCTTTGTTTGTTTTTGCTTCATGGTTGAAGAAGGAATTCCATAGACCGTGAGAGATGGCAACAGCGGTTGGGAAGAGAGAGAGAGAGAGTGAGAGAGAGAGAGAGAAAGAAGAAGAGAGTGAGTGGGAGAGAGAAGGAAAGAGAGGGAGGAGAGAAAGTTGGGGAGAGTGAGGAAAAGAAGGAAGGAGAAGGGGAGAGAGAGAGTTTCTCGTTGTATTGTTTAGCTTTGATATCAACCAAAAGAGCTTTGATCAGACCATTATTGATCAGGTTTAATTGAAGAGTCAAGAAATTCTCTGCGTTGCGGAATAAATGCGGAGGAGGAGGAGGAGGAGGAGGAGGAGGAGGAGGAGGAGGTGAGGAGTACGACGACGAAAACAAGGAGGGTAGTGATGAAAATGATAACGACGATGATGATAATGATTGTGATGATGATGATGATGATGACGACGACGACAGTGATGGTGGTGGCGGTGGTAGTGATAATGACTGGGAAAAGAGGAGGGAGATAAAGACGATGACTATGTATGTATGTATGTGTGTGTGTGTGTATGTATGTATGTATGCATGAATGCGTATGATGACAACGATGGAGGCGGCGATGATAACGATTAGAATTATATACAAGTTGGAAGTCTTTTATCCGATGTCGGTAGTACGCCGAGTGCTTATATAGATACGTAAATAGATACATATACATCTACGATAAAACACATATACACGCATGTTAACATTTCCGTACACTCACAAACACAGACTCACACACACACATAGACATAGTTGCATGTATGTGGTACTAGTGGTCGATACAGAAGTAATAGCAGATCGATATGAAAACCCTACAGACAATCGATAAGAAATTTTTATGATCCCATTCCGACGTCCAGTCACGCGCAGATATTAGCGATGGAATCCAGCCTAGGAAACGCTTCTTGTCAGCTCTTCGACTGATATATTATTCTGATGTAACTATTACACACTATGGACATTTTTATCCCTTCGCTCCAATAAGTGTAAAAGTTTATCAATAAGACGGCAGGAGCACATATAGGATGTACTTATTCATTTGCGTCTGAGGCTGCGTGGGTGTGTGAACACATCTACATATAGACATGTATACTTATGTATTCCTGTTCACCGTGCGGTATTTTCCAAGTATATATATATATATATATATATATATATATATATATATATATACTTATATACATACATATACATGGTCAGATCGAGTGAGATGTGATGTTTATTGTATGAAATGAATGGTAAAGTATCAGTCATATTATTAGCGGATCACAGCATCCTCTTGAAAAGTACAAGAAAACACCTTTATTACTAATTTTCAATATCTTCGTATAAATAATAATAATAATAATAATAATAATAATAATAATAAAAGCTAGGATACTGAGGAGGGTTCTTGCCATCTAAGGCTACTTGTTGTAACCCGATGCTAGGATTCTTTTCTTTTCCAACAGGCTAATCTGTTGAGTGTATGTGAATAAAAATAATGATAATCACAATATCATATACTTCTGTCTAAACCATTTTGTGATGGAGAAAATAAAATTGTTTGGCTTGGCAGATTGTACCATACGTTTTCTGTAATTTCTGCTGAGATACGGGGAGACGTAAATACCCTGTCGTCTCTCGCACTCCTCATCCGGTGAGACATCACGAATGTGAGAGCTGGGGTGGGGAGAGAGAATTGTCCCAGGGGTAAGGTGGCCGTTGTTTACCTCTGAATGTACTGGTACTACGTGTCAGACTCTAGGAGACAACGTGTCACCCAGTCGAGGAACGAAACACGATCAAACATTCGTGAGCCTAACGCTTTCATCTCACGCTCACTTATACACACACATACACACTCACACGCACACGCATACACACTCACAGAAGTGAATGTATCACTGTTATCAACTTACAAGTTTCCACAAATTAGTCTCATTCCGAGAAAGGAATTACAAACTCTGCAAATATCGTGATATTTGTTTTAGTAAAACATTGTGATATCTGCTGAAATTAAATTAGTTATTCTTATTAAGACTACAAAAAGTCCTGTCGATAAACGCAATGAAATTATCAGCCACTGGTCACATGATTAACCTCAAAGTCTACATTGCTTTTATCATTTTATAAACTGTGCTGGTTTCCTTTTGTTGTGTTTTGATCAATGATTTAATGCATGCCGTTTTTGGAGTGTGACGAATAAATAATATCTCACTAAAACATTATCGAATGCAAATCTGAAATAGGATTGAGCTCCGGAGACTGACCCGAACAAAACAAAACCGGCATTCCATAATTTTAGGGAAAATAAAAAACGTTGAAGCTGAGCAGTTTTTTATTGTTTAACCTTGGGCAGCCATAGTGGGACAAGTCGATAACGAAAGACGCAACAGCAGCTATTTTCCTTCCAACGCCACAACAGCTATTTTCTTTCAGTACTTTGAGTCACATTGTGCAAAGTATCTTTCATCATTCCATGGCAGTGGGCGTGATCAGAGAGAGATTCTGATGTTTAACGAGAAAGTAGAACAAACGCAAGCATACAAGTTTTCTTCGTTGCCATCTCCGCTCCTCGATTATATATAAAAGTTTGGAGTTTATTGTAGATTGAAGGCGTCGAAATATTTGTATGATATTCATGCTGCAGTCACAGCTGTTTGGTTAAGATTTAGAGACGAGACCGCAGTTTGGGGAGACGATAGATGTTAAAATGTCATCGTGTATTTGTGCCTGGAGAATATATATGTCTATAGAATAGGCACGCACGCAAAAACACTCGAACACACACACACACACACACACACACACACACATGTGCACGTTTATATCAATGTATGGAAGACAAATTCTCAACACCGATTTTGGGATCATCTTTAACATATATACAATCAAATTCATATAAAATTGTCATAGATCGAATTTCAAAAAAATATACACTTATGTTAATTTATGTTGAGGACTTTTTTTTGTGAAATATAGTCCTGTTATCTTCTTCAACCACCTTCAATTCATTGCTATAATAATTGAATTTCCTTTTTTTTAATCTTCAATTTGCTCTAGTCATCATTGCCAAGACCATACTGGAGCAGTGCCTCCAAATCTGGTGTCAGGTTGTAGTTAGTGCAACGAAATTCTCTCCTACTTATCATAATATATTCTAACTGTGAAATGATAAAGAGAAATCTCTGATTTGTCATATAACAAGATAAGATATGTACTGTGTGCAGGTGAAGGTGCGTGGCTTAGTAGTAAAGGGTACTTGGCTAACGATCATAAGTTCGTGAGTTTAATTCCGGCGGTGCGTTGTGTATGTGAGCAAGACATTTTATTTCCCATTCCTCCAGTCCACTCCGCCGGTTCTGTTTATGGGATCAACTGGATCACTCGTCGTCGTAACCGACGGAGGTTCTGTTTCTTAAAAGTGTCCAACTATGTCTCTAATAATATAATTTAATTCTACAATAGAACGTTTAACAGAATCGGTAGAGCAACGTTCAATGAACTAATATATATAGTTACGTCTATTCATATTCGGTGGTCGACATTACAGTTCATTCTCCCGGGCCCCATACCGTATATATTAGTCACGTGTTGGACAACGTCCAATCAACTGCTCTCGCTCATTAAATATATGGTCACGTGTTAAAGCTATAGATCACCATAAATCGTTGTTATTTACTTTAATGAGACAGAAAAGTTTAACGTCTTCACCGCGTTCACCTTTTGGCCACTGCGTTGATCTATTCTCATGTGTTATAATGTGTCGTCATCGAAGTTCATATTTAATCTCCTCACAAAACTGTTATAACTAACACAAAATGAAATAAATCTCATTCAGAAGAGAAGATAACCTTTGGTGCAATTTTGAGCTCCTTTTTGATGGAGATTTCAAGTAATTGCTTTCTGTCACTTGCATATGTTCTTGGCGATAAATTTTGTCTTCCCTTGAGAGGTTTTACTTAAGATCACTGAAACTATCTAATAATGAGTCTGGATGATAACAAGACTTTTGCTGTCTGCTTACCTCATCTTTACTGTACACCCCCCCACACACACACACAATATATATATAAACTATTTATAGTGTATGAATGTAGGTATGTTTGTGTACACATTATGCACACACTCATATATATATATATATATATATATATACATAGGCGTGGGTGTATATATGTGTGTGTGTGTATATTCACATTTTATAACATTTACACTCCTCCAGAATGAACAGTTCCAACGAGTCCCAGCTGGACCACCTACCACGAATATAACTCTACACACAATAACTCTTTACTTGAAAGGTCTTTCGTGGGCAAAGAACGACTGTAATATGAAACATCATTGTATGTATTTTCCAGATGGTGCCATTACGTTAGCCATGTTTTCGGCAAATTCTGAGCGAAACATATCAAAGTATCTAAGTATATATAAATTTAATGGACAACATAGGGATTTAGATAATCCAATGGCTAAATGGTACTCACAAAAAAGTTTCTTTAGTTGACCGGGCTACAAACCACAGAGTAAACCAATACAGAGGGGTGTAATGTATAATTCTATGCAGTTGAAATACAAACTGTGTTTGTATTTTAACTGTTCATATATATATATACGTTTATATATTCGTTTTGCAACATTCTTGATGTGAAATCGTGTGTTGAAACAAATATTGTTGTATTTGGGGACGGTCATGTTTCCATTTTAGCCAATAAAGGCATACGCACTATATTTGGTGTTAATTTGCTTCAGCTTTATTTTATATTAAATGTATTTCGGCCATACTAATAATCAACCATACAAAATAGCTGATCATTAGTAAGGAAAGACAGACAAATAAGACAGAAGAAAGCAAAGGACCACTGATGAGGTCACAGAAGTGTGACGAAAGAACTCTCGCCGAAATACGATTAATGTAAAATAAAGCTGAAGCAAATTATGTTCGGAGTAATGTCAAGACTTCAATTCAGTAGAAAGTAGATGCTTAAGATTGATTGTAAATTATTGCTAATTAATATTTAAATCAGCTTAGGTTGAATGAGGCTAATTAAAGAATGTATGCATTTCTCGAGTGTTGCCTTACCCACAGCTTGTGCCCCAACCCCGTCCCTCATTAGCTAGTGATGATCACTTCCGTCTTTGCATCTTATTTTCCTCCGCTAGGAGCGCTTATTCAAAGAAAAGTCTTTTTTTCGCATGTTGGAACCAGAACGACAGGAGTTCTCTCTCCACTGAACAAAGATTTCTTACTTTATTTTAATGCATTAGTATTTTGTCGCTGTGAATCAAATATCTGTGTATAATAATTTACTTATTAATATAAAATCTATAGATCTATATAGCTTTATACTAAGTTTGATTTATAGGTAATTATTTGTTTGTAGTTTAAGTTTTCATCTTGCATATTAGTACGCATCATCACAGTACGTAACTTCTATTTTATTTATTATTATCTAATTCGTCAAAGTTAATTTACTATCAATTACTGTTCATATGATATCGTGATTTGTAGTCTGAGAACAAACACTTAATAAAGCTGTTTTAATATTTCAAAGCGATGTTAGACTATCTTTTCTAATGTTGAGTAAAACCATTGCAAATACTGGCCTTATCTTAAGGTGTTGAGAAAGCGCTGACATCTGACAAGCAGCTGAAACACGGAGTTCACGGGTTCTGTTAAATATGATTTTAACCTGATGTTAATATTCATCGTTTCCGTTCTGCAGATTTTTTGTTTTTACTTAGAGAAGTCGAAGCTTTTGCTTTATTTCATTCCTTCATAGTGCATTGTTGTGGAATTATTAGATCGTCATTGGAGTTAGATGCACGTGGTTTTTTAAAACATTTTTTATAGGAATAACAGGAATATACCATCTTGCAAACAGTTGTAGTTTAACGTTGTCGGAAAGCCAGTATGCGACTGATATAAGCATACAGACGTGTGTTTGGATGCGTGTGAAAGGGTGTATACAGACTTATAAACAAACAACTCCCGTTCCTAGAACACGCACGAAATGCATACACACACAGGTTCACAAAGACACATCTAAACATACGTATACGTCTGTATGTGTTTAGAATGATTTATTTTATATTATATTCTCTCTGTTATAGCATTATAGTCACAACAAGAATATGAGGCGCCATTGTACACGAGAAAAGGAATTTACTTCTAATTTGAAAGGAAAGAAAAAAAAAACTACAGGCAGAATATCGATAGCAATAAATCATATTATTCCATATCACTTTAGATTAATATATCTCTACTGAGACTCATTTTGTAATGTCTTGAATCATACATACCCATCTATCTCATATATATATATATATATATATATATATATATATATAACAAACCCCTTTTTTATTTATATATATATATATATATATATATATATATATATATATATATATATATATATATAACAAACCCCTTTTTTATTCATATATATATATATATATATATATATACACATCTATATATAGATGCATATCTATCCCATCCTTATATGTGTGCGTGTGTGTATGTATGTATACATTATATATATAGGCACAAAAGCACACACACACACACACACATACATATATATGGTTGTATGTATACATTTATTCTGATACACATTGATAGATAAATTGACGAATACTTTCATAACAGATTAAGAACCTTGAAATATTAGAAATAATAATAGTATTATAATTAACGTAAACTGCCACGTATTGTCCTGTCGTAAACTTAAGTTTGGCTCACGTTTACGTTTAACAAATATTTTCTTGTAATTGTTATTATTTTTCTTCTATTCCTTCTCCTCCTCCTGCTGTTTCGTCTACACCTCTCTGATTTCCTCCATCTCTGCAGTTGAATGCGTAGTCTTTTGCATGTAAGCAATTTACAATCTTCTTTACCAAACCTAATGCTTGTACTTCAACACCAAAATACGCTCTTCTTATCTTGTACCAAAGCCTTCTACCCAAACACAGGGAACCCACTGACTTTTGAACGACGCAAGAGGAGCGCTTTCCTCTATCTGACGATGCCAACAACTAGCCAAGCCTTCATGCCTCTATTACTAACACTATTTAAAATTTCTGATACTAAGCTGGACATACCTCATTTCTTTCATTTCTGTTCATAGATTTTATACATACATATATATAAATATACATATTAGATATATATACATATAAATATATACATATATATATAGAAATATGCAGATCTATGTATATGTTTATGTATATGTATAAATATATATGCATATGTATGTACATATATATATATATATGTGTGTGTGTGTGTGTGTATATGTATATATACATATATAAATATCTG
>NC_068991.1:1548218-1551120 GCF_001194135.2 Octopus bimaculoides | reverse complement strand
TATATATATATATTATACACACACACACACACACCACCCGAATGTAAATACGTTGGGACGTAAGTATATTCTTGTCTAGATACGATCTCTTTATGACACATATTGCGTGCATTGGTGTAGTTATAACTTTAGATATTCAAACAGGGACATTTATCATAAAAGCAGTCATCTATCATGTCTCTTTGTAATCGCTCTCTCCCTCGCCCCTTTCCTCCTCACCTTTCTCGTTTTCTGTTTGTCTCCTATTAAAAGCGTATGACAATTATGTTTCCATCAATGGTCTTACCAATAGAGTAAACTTCTGTTGGCTACTAGAATTGATTCGAAGTGTAAGCAAGTTTCCACCGAATCACGCCGCTTTGAATCCGGCAAAAATAAAACAACACGTTGCAATATCATAGAACATGAAGCTAATATGTAGTAAAAGAATGCGCAAGGCCAGGTTACGCTCGATTCTATTGTTCTTGGTTTACTTGGGGCTAAATAAATTGGTATATTTTCAATATCCTTTTTTGTAAATCGAAAGTTTCAGTGTTTGGTTGATTCCTAAATTAAATTTAGATGTCAGAAATTTTAAAATTTCATTTTATAAGCGCTGGTGTGCGCGCGTTAATATACCTGTACACAAGAACCTACATACATACAAGTATACATACATACTAACGTACGTACATACATACATGCATATATAGACATATGTATATATATATATATATATTATACATGTATATATATATTATACGTGTATATATATGCATATATATATACACACATACATATATATATTATACGTGTATATATATGCATATATATATACACACATACATATATATACATATATCTATACACATATATGTGTATATCTATTTTCTATATATATATATATATATATATATATATAAGCTGTATTGTGTTCATTTGAGCAAGACTTCTACATACTAACAAGAAAACAAGTCCATTACTTAAGACAACAGAATTTTATATTCTATATTAAATTTCTTTTCTTTCAAAATTCTGTAAACAAGCAAACTAATAAATCATACATACATGCAAACACACATAGAAATATACGTACATAATTACACGCACGCACACACAGACACACACACACAAACACGTTTAGACAGACAGATAGATAAATAGATAGATAGACAGACAGACAACTATATAGATAGAACGATATGAAGTAGTTTACATACGTGTGTGTTTATATATGTATATATACTCTATCTATCTATCTATCTATCTACACACATATTTGTATGCCTATATGTACGTGAGTGTGTGTAGGTTTGCGCATGCGTGCGTGTGTGGGAGATGGCGCTTTATTCCCCGCATTTTATTGGCCGAAATGACTGATCGCCCAAATATTGTGAACCGCATCTCTCTCTGTGCGTTGTGTGACGAACAAATAAATGAAGCCACACAGTTGTGTTTTTATATCCTTAAGCACTTCATTTAAATGTTTTTTATTTTATTCTATATGTTATTATTGTTTTTTTTTTCTGTTCAGTGTTTCTAAATATCAAGTATTGATAAAACATTTTAAAAAATATATCGTTATTGATAAAACATATCAGAAAGTTGCAACACAATAACAACAAAATAATAAAGTAAAAAGCAAAACAATAGATATCGAACAAATATCAATATAAATATAAAACTGAAAATATATATAAAATACATGATAATGGTTAAGATATTGTAATTGACAAAATATTTCCGTGACTGTTTGTATTTCAATGGAGAAATACATTATAGTGAGGCTATGTAAAATATATTTAAGTGACACAATGTACAAGATAATTTATCTTAACGTTCATGAAATAATGTGCACATAAAGACAGCAATATTTATTGTGCAGGCATTCATGGCATATATATATTTATATATATATATATATATATATACATATATATATATATATATATATATATAAATGTGTGTGTGTGTGATGGAAATAACTTAAATATTTCAATACTTGACACATTTAACAATGGCGCTGTTTGAATACCGGCCCTTCGTTTTAGAAGTCGGAATTAACTGGAGGCCTTCTTTGTAATGACTAAACCAGATAGAAATGGCAACCAACTCTCCTCCAGTTTAACCTCAACTGTCTTTAATATAGTACATACTAGAAAATCTTGTCTTGCATTCCTACATATAGGAATCGGGGAGATTGTCACAATTGCAATGCCTTTGATATATTCGATTGCAACAAGCCCACACAATTTGCATGATTATCAACCAATGAAATATTGAAATACATTGCAGGTACAAACGTTCGTCAAGTATTAATGATATTAGAGAGGTGCATTAAATAAAAGAGAGGACTTCGATAGATTCTTGTATGTTTTAATTTCCGATTCCACCTGGATATTTGAACTTTCCTTTTCATCTATATTGTCTCAACATTTGTCAATTTTGATTAATACAACGTTGGGTCGTTTTCATATTTCTACTTGTTATTGTTTTTTTTTCTTTAGAATTTTGATTTCGATCGTCACATCTCTTATTCAGTTATTGAAACTATATTTTTGATTACATTATCCGATGTCCTTTTAAAAACATTTGGGTGTGATTGATGAGAAATTTGACCGTTCATGGTAGCAGATTAAATCGTAATGTAGATAATCCCTTACAGACATCTTAACAAGTACCATGCTAGTGCCAATGACCGTAAAATATTGAGCTGAGTTCTGAGAGTCGCTGGGGAACAGACTTTCCACATCAATCTCATGATAAGGTACCACAAAATATGCAAAGCAAGAAAGGATTTTGTCATGAAGTAGCTGAAAATGAAATTTTTGCTCCTAAACTACACACATACACACACGCACGTATATATATATATACATACATACACACACACATATACATGTATGTATATATATATATATAT
>NC_068991.1:1542108-1548014 GCF_001194135.2 Octopus bimaculoides | reverse complement strand
TATGTGTGTGTGTGTGTGTGTGTGTGTGTGTGTGTGTGTGTGTGTGTATAATATGTATGATATATATAAATATATATATATATATATTGTTCTTGTTGTTAGCTTTTTTTATCATCATCATCATCGTTTCTTTATAAACTAAACAGACTCAAATTTCTAGAGAAAGAGTAATGAGGTTATTCGACGCTATGAGACTTTCAAAGAGCATTGATGCCTAAGTTGATGGAAATGTATTCACCTGCCAATTATCTACGTCGATGATCACCCTAAACCGTAACAGGAATCTTAGATTCCTTAAGATTAATTACGCGGACAAAATTTTGCACAATTTTAAAATTATAAAAATCTTATCAGCATAATTATATTTTACTATTTTGTTTCAAATAACTTGCAATGAACCGATATAAAATTTTATGAATAAAATCGGATTATTTTTGAAATGTCATTATATTCCTTCCAGTGAATCTTTACCTAGAGCTGGATTCTAGTAGTTCAGACATTAATGGAATGGTTCTGAAAGGAAAATTGTAACAAAATGAAGGAATAAGTGGTTTAGGAATTAAAATAATGGATTTATTTTTTTAATATATTACTATAGGGACAATATAACAATGAAAGAGTCAAGTTTTGGGACAAAGGCAGCCGGGCGAAGTACTTAGCGGTATTTCGTCTGAGGTAAAATAAGACCAACAGCAATAGCAGAAGATGAAAGGAACTTTAAAATTTTTGTTCTGTTCAGTGAATATGAAGTCGGTGATATTGTGGTAAGTGATGTATTTACTTCAATTCTGCTCTAATCAAGTAATCCTAAATTCTAAGTTGTTCCAGCTGAGGCCATCCCGTCTTTTTAGCAGTCCCTTATCTTAGACATGATCCCAATATGGCTTTTTTTTAAAGAAAGAAGGCACTAAAGTAACACGATATCAATTTCGCTGCTATTTCTAGTTGGTCGAACGAACACTTAGCTATTACGTCATTGAACGATTAATTGGTCTAGCCTGTTGTTATTGTTGCTGTTGTTGTATTTAACCCAAGGTCGTCCCTTATTCTGAAGAAGCAGACTTCTGATCAAAGAACATGCGAACCGTGACCATCCTTCCTTCTCTCTAGAAGTTTACATTTTATAGCCTATGCCTTTTATTATGCCCTTCCTTTATATAAATATGATAAAGTTTGCTTCAAGAGGGATTTGTTTGTTATGTTTAGCATGGCGAGTGACCATGCACTGATTCATTATTTGAAGAGAAATGAAATTTATACAAAACTAAATATAATTATAGAAATTTAAATTTTAAAAATATGATAATGATAATTGATTCAATTTATGAATATAATTGCTAATTATATTTATCCCCAGGTTGTTTAGATGCTAATTAAATAAAAACAGTAGGAATAAGACAGATACAGCATCATGCCGGACAGTAGGAAGGTTGATTAGCAGAAGCGGAATGTTGCCGGACTATAGATAAGTAGATTCTGAGTTCAAAGAACACCTCGTCCAAATTTGCCTTTCATGCTTCCAGAGGTAACATAATGTACCAATCGACATCTGCAATTAATTCAATCACTTGAACCGCCCATCCACTCCTACTAAAATTGCGAACGTGTCCTATGTTCGAAATCTCATCAACAAGCAGCACATTCTTCGATTATCGTTCTTCGATTATCGTTCACTTTTCTTGGCTTTAGCGCCGTGCCAGCCGTGGCAAGCATATCCTATATTTTGACGCATGTGTTCAGTATTGAATCCTGAAATATGTATGTCCCCCCCCCACGAACCCATTTTAGGAAGATTTGGTCGTTGTCCCTCTCTCTCTCTCTCTCTCTCTCTCTGAATGGTCGAATCATTCGCTCTGTACTTTATATTTTGCTTTCAATATTGTTGGGAACAAATTTTAAAAAAATCAAGAACGACCAAGACAGCAATAACTCTGCTAGAAATAGGAGTTAAATAAACAATAAATGATACTGTCACAAAGAATTACAGGAAAACATTAAATAATGGAATCCTGACTGAATAAAAGACAAAATAATCGCAGATGAAACGTAAAATTTCCCTCGTTGGTTCATTCGAAAAAGAAAAAAGAAACAACAAATATATGAAACGGTGGCAATTTCCAAACAAAAGAACCAGAATAAAATGGGGAGTTCTTTAGATTCTATCCGGGGTCATTCTTGTGTGTAATTATAAATAAACAGTTCGTGAATTACCAATTAATACAGATATTATACACACACGGACACAGACACATTCACGTACTTATGAATACACACACACACACACACACACACACATATATATAATATATATGCATATACCTATAAACGTTTACATACACGTTCTTCATATATATAATGTATATATATATATATACATACATACATACATAGATAGATAGATAGATAGATACATATATATATATATATATATATATATATATATATATATATATATATATATATATATATAGATAGATACATATAGATAGATAGATACATACATACATACATATATATATATAGATAGATACATATAGATAGATAGATACATACATACATACATATATAAATGTATATATATATACATGCATATACACATAAATATACACACATGTTTATATGTATACTTATATATACGTATATATAAGCGTATATATATAAATATATGGATATGTAGGTATATATATATATGTCTATGTATACATATATGTATGTGTATACATACGTATACATATCTCCTTTTATTCCTTTCCTAAATTACGTTTCCTCAATGAAATGTGTTCGCTGTTTGCTCAACGATAAGTTGGACTTAATCAACGGTTATAAACATAAGCTTTACAATGAAGTTTATCTTCCGTTAAATAGTTGCTTGCAGGTAGTATGGTTGGCTACCCTTCGTTGATAAGTTGGGGATGCAGAAGGTCGAACCATTGACATTAGTTAGAAGTTTGACAAGCGTATCTGTTTTAGTTGCTGCTATTATGGTAAATGTCCACTGAACGCAACGAAGCGACGGTTTGTAAGGGAGTAGAGGATATAGCCGACTGTATATTGTTATGTAATTCTAGATCGACCTTAAGTGAACAGGCCAATGATCAAAGACACTGAAGCAAATCTAAAGTATCTCATGTGTCATATGTTCCAAACAAAATGGTGTGATTTGAGCGGGATCGGTTTACTATTTCTAGCAGGTCGGTCACACTGCAAGAGGCTTCTTCATTGGTTCCGGTCTGAGTGGGATGAATGTTGTTTCCGTTAGGAATCCCCTAAATGAAATCATTCATTCACCAACTGGGGTCTTTAACGTCGCTTAGTCTTTAGTCGTTTACTTCGTAACAAACCTACAGTTGCCAAAACAAGTTTAAGACCGATAACGACGGTTCTATTCCTTCATTAATATATATATATATATATATATGGCCGCTTCTTAATATGTAAGCCAGTTTTCTGCAATGGAGTATGCGTGGTCTATGTTTATGCGACCATAGTATCTCCTTTAATGGCATATGAGTGTATATATGTGTGCAGCCTTTAGTTTATGTGAATGTCTTCGTTTATAGTGTAGGTGTGTATAATTACGTGGCAAAACAGGGAAGGAAACGAAATGTAAATGGTGTATATGTATAGAGAAACGTGTATTAACACACATACATTTCCACAAAGATATATGCATTCATATGTTCTTATAAGGGTATACATATATACGTATGTGTGTGTGTGTGTGTGTGTGTGTGTTTGTGTGTCTGTCTGGTGCGCTCGCGCGCTTCGTATGTTTGTGAATATCAATTAGTGTTTAGTGATGCAAAAATATCTCTATATACATGGGAGCGTATTTCTGTGTATCGGTGAAACTGCGTGTATCAATTCTGTGTGCTTGTTTGCATGTGTGTTCTGTGTGTAGATGGCACTGGACACGAATATGCAAATAACTGTATGCATAGGCTTTTGACGAAATGTATATCTGTATGCATGTGTGTATGAGCGTGTGCGTGTTTGCACGATTGCCTGTATGTATGGAGAAGAATGAGGTTATGCATCTGTTGTGTTACCACCAATATTCTGGTGCCTGTAGTGTTTTCGCCGGTGTTATTTTTGTTTGTTCAGTAACCATTTATCACGAATGTCAATTCTCTACGATTCACTAAATTTGTTGTTCTACATAGCAAGAGTGAAGGGCAATAACGATGTTATCTAATGCAGACACGTCCTGACATGTTTACAAGTGGTGGGAGTAGGTCTACTGTTTTGATGTAGCCGCCCTATTAGACCATAAAAAAATACATATGTACCCCATATACTCTGAAAAATGCATATATTACTTAGAGATGGAAGGTGAATATATAAACCCCAATGTATAGTGAGGGGCAAGTATTGTATCTACCCCAGTGTACGGAAAAGTATAATACATATTGTATCTGTGAACCAGGACAGAGCGAAAAATATTTAATGCATCTATGGCACTAAAATGATGAACCCTCGCAGACCTGCACCTCCGTGTCTAACTTTACCCTCAACCTGGGCTCCCAAGCAAAAAATAAATAGTTGTGTATACAGCTATACAACTTAAAAGCAACGAATGTAGTTGACTAATGGACAAATTCGGCTTCATCAGCTTCTTCTACGTGTGTTGCTTAATACTGCTCAACCTTTTAATCACGGTCGTAGTGATTTTCGACTAAAACTTGAATATAGCATGCAGAGAGTTACTACAAACAACATGGCTGACACAACATCAACAACAACATAATAGAGGAAGAGAACGAAAACAATAGCTCAACAGGTAAACAAATTCTTTCTAGCTGTAGTTATATATATATATATATATATATATATATATATATATATATATATAAACTACACCTAGAAAGATTTGTTTGCCTGTTGAGCTATATACATACATTCATACATACATACATACAGACATGTATGTATGTACGTATGTATGTATGTATAAAGAAATTCTTTATTGATGCTGACAAATCCCATGGGTCAAAAAATTTCAAATAAAAATATTTTTTTATGAATTTTTAATGATTTCCGTTGAATAATTATCAACAATCATTGTTTCTTGCTTTACACCTGCATTCCCCGCTGATTTCTTATTGTTATGGTATAGCGAACGAAGAAACGTTAAGTGTGATTACTAGGTTTCCAGACTAATTACAAATAAGGTAAAACGGGTGAATGTGAGGACAGAGGGAATGGTTTGTGTTTTTGGAAACACAAAGTAGACTATATTAATATGTTTTGAAGATCTGGGAATTTGTCTTCGCGGGAATGGTGCCCTACTCTTTCTCTGGCGAGGTTAGGGAGTGGTCCAAAGTCTAACGTATATTTCTTCTTCTCATCCACCAACTCCTGTCTGTTTAGAAACTTCGATCGACATTCTGTTTTGTGCTAGTTTCTTTTCTCTTTCCTTATTTCTAATTTAAATCAATTGGTGCATTTTTATTCATATTATAATATGCAGCTCTATGTTAGGCCATTCAACTCGAAACTTCACCAACCACAGACCATCGTAGTTGATCCCCTTAAGGTAGTCCTCGGGGCGATTCAGCCTGTCCCAGAATGTGGACAGGCCTGGCCTTTTGAAATACAGTTACAACTCATTATTGCCAGGTGAGTGGACAGCAGCAAGGTGAAATAACGTGATTATATATATATGAATGTATGCATTCGTATATAATCTTTTCCTTTCACTTTTGTTGAAGTTTTTCTTTTTATAAAAGATCAACCTTTTTGTGTTAAGAGATTTCTGTGTTTGAGTTTGTATGTTGTTTGAGCTCTCGATGCACACACGCAAGTATATGTATGCACGTATGTATATATATATGTCTGAATATCGGTAGAAAATACACACACAACACACACACACACACACACACACACACACACACACACACACA
>NC_068991.1:1522689-1540046 GCF_001194135.2 Octopus bimaculoides | reverse complement strand
ATGTAAATAACTGAATCAGCAACAATATAAATCAGATAATTAGAAGATAAAAAAAAAATTATGAAATAAATTATAATTTCAATAAAGCCATTTATGTGTAAAGATAATTAAAGTCTAAATAAACTCTATTTTCCAAGTTTGTTTCAATTTTTTTCTCGTTTTCTTTCTTTCTAATTCTTTCTTTCACACTTGAAATGAAAAGATGAAAGGAATTAGTTTCAGAATTCGCAGAAATTCTTGGTAATACTTTCTAATCTTCAAATCAACAAGTTTAATCAAGTGTAAACTAATTATATATTTTCCTGAAATATAACGGTTTGTCTTTAGTTACTTATAATAAAGGACCAATATTACAAGGAAAGGAGATTATAGGGATATGTGTGACGTTAATAATGAACCAAACAGCATTAGTCATTTAATCCAAACAGGAAAATTAAGGCGTCTTTACGTGGTGAGTCGACTGTTTCAAGTAACAAACTGAACTCGTTCAATTTACTCCTTACCCACTTTGAAAAATGGTGTGACACAATCGATAATACAGTTCTATATTTAAGAAATGAGGAATTATGCCCATGAGCATATGGCGTGGTGGTTAAGAGTGCGGACTACTAACGCCACGATTCCGAGTTCGATTCCAGGCAGTGACCTGAATAATAATAATAATAATAATAATAAATAAATGCACCCTTTTAAAGCCTAGCTAGGCTCATGGGACCGGTTTCCCGGTTTCAATGGTGTATGTGTTCCCCAGCTGGACTTATAACTGCTACCTGTAGCAGGTAAAATAACCTTATTAATGTTTGCTCGCTGCCACGTGTTGTTTTAATTATATTGTAGTTGTTTTTGATGATGATGGTGATGATGACGACTATGATATTTATTCTCTTTTCAAGATTAAAATCTATAGATGTATCAATTTGCACACAGTAATCCCTTGACTATCGCGGGTGTTACGTTCCAAAAACCCCGCGATGGGGGGAAATCAGCGAGGTAGAAACAGTACAGTATTGTATTTTTTTTTAAATATTTTTTATAATTTGTATATATTTATTTTATTATAAATGCAAAACAACACCAAGGAGGAATCGACGTAAGCTTAAATAATAAACCGCGATATGTGAACCGCGATAAGCCGAGGGCTTACAATTAAAACGTCCCGGATCTAATCTCCCCTTGGTTTTATCCTGTTAGAGACCTCTAAAAATAGAAAGACTTCTTTTTCGTATCTATGATGTTGTTTTCCTTGAAATAGGTACAGGTTACTTTCCAAATTCTCGGAATTATTGCAGACGAGGATTAAATAATCATTCGTAAAACACCATAATGTGTAATAAATTTATAGTCTGTTACGTATCGTGTTAAATCACATGATTAGTGAAGTAATAATATTCTGCAGGTGTGCCTTGGCTTAATACTCGGCATTAAAAATGAGAAGAAAAAAAGGGTGGCAAGCTAGTAGAATCGTTGATATGCTGTACACAAATGCTTAGCGGCATTTTGTCCGTCTATGCATTCTGAGTTCAAATCCCGCCGTGGTCGATGTTTCCTTTGATCCTTTCGGAATCGATAAAATAAGTACCAGTTCTGTACTGGTGTCGATGTGCTCAACTTATTCTCTCAACCGAAATTGCTGGCCTTGAAAACATTATTATTAAATTTATCATTATTTATTATTTATTTGCTTCATTCAATTCTTTTTTCATGCTGAGATGCTGTGAAATATGTTCAATGTGCCTGAAAGTGACAGGGTGGTTCAATTTAACAGTTATCTGAGAATGGGTGCCATAAAGCTGGCACCTGTAAAGTGAGCTTACGCATAAAATTCTGTTCGCATACATGCAAACTGAACACCTACGCGTACATATACATGTGCGTATATATATGTGTGTACTCTCTCTCTCCTCCTCCTCTCTCTCTCTCTCTCTTTCGCACACACACGTATACCAATAAACTCAAACACAATCACACACATATATATAACGCTACTCTTTTCTTTATCATTTCTATTTGTGTCTACCCATTTCTTTTGTTTAATCTCCTCTATCATCCACTCTTTCTTTCTTTCTTACTGTGTACACATACATACACGTATGTGCATACGAATACATATATACACATAGATAACTACCTAGGTACCACACTACGTGTACACAGACACGTATGCCTGCGTTTGTGTGTGTACAATGTATGTGTAGATAATGGCTGAAACTTCAGCAAATATGCTGATTTATTTCATTGAGGGTAAAAAGCTAAAAGATATATAAGCATTCATTCGCACACACATCCATACAAATATACTCACATGCACACACACACATACACACACACAAACCTCTATATATATATATATATATATGATCTTTCATATATATATTTTTATGTAATACAAAGCAACGAGTGTGTCGCCATTCCTTTCCTATTTATAGCGAAAATCACTCACTCACATATCTATCTATCTATTTGTATATGTGTGTGTGTGTATGTATGTACGTATGTATGTATGTATGTACGTACGTATGTATGTGTGTATGTATGTACGTCGTTTTTGAATCTAACTTTTTGAAATGATGCAAAAAATGTCTGATCTTGCTAGTCAAGTTCATGGTAACTTCCAACAGAATCGCTTCTAGCTTTTCTGGATTTATTGCATTTTTCAAATTCGAATGTTCTTTCATGTAGCACTTCGGCACTCGTAGATATTTCAAAGAATATCACATATGTACATGTGCAAACACACACATACACACCATCACATACACATACACACTATCACACATCATCACATACAGCATAACACACCATCGCCACACTACACATACACTCGGAGACACACATACACTCGGAGACACACATACACTCGGAGACACACATACACAGTCAAACACAAACACACACACACACATGTAGACTTGTATTTGAATTTATAAAGGGAAAGGAAGTAGTTAATTCAAGTTATCGAAGCATATTTCCTGTATCGCTCGAGCGTGTGCGAAAATACCTCGCCGTATTTGTTCCGACTCCTTATATTCTGTGTTCAGTTCCCACCAAAGTGGATTATACTTTCTTCCTCTCAAGGCCGATAGAATAAAGCCCTCAATTTTGGGTTCAGGCCTAAATTGATTACATCGACCCCAGTGTTCAGCAGGTACTTATTTTATCGACCCAGAAAGGATGAAAGTAATATCGATCTCCACGGAATTTCTACTCAGAACGTAAAGACGGACGAAATGCCGTAAGCATTTTGTCCGGCATACTAACAGTTTTGCCAGTTCGCTACCTTGACTATATTCTGTTATATTATAGTAAGATAGTATGTTATATTATAGCGACAATATTGTACGTATTATTGTATCTTATAACTGATTTAATATCATTTATAAGAACAATGATAATAAAGCTGAAGTGAAGAATGTACAGTGAGTGTGTTAATTTACCAACAACAAAAAATGACCGTCCCGAAATATAACAAAAATCTCTTTTATGTTATTGTATATCACAACTGCCCAAACACGTCCAAATCGCCCACCTATCTTTAGCTTATCTTTTTCCGAAATGACATTTATCCGTCATTGTGGAATACTTGGAGTGGAATAAACAAAAGCAGTGAATGAATGTCAAGGACGAAGATAAGATAACCGATTCTTCTGCTTTCTACGGAGAATGTTGGACAAGAAATAATTTGAAAGTATGTTAATGCTTGTTAACACTTGCTTGTTAACAAATGTGTGTGTTCTTTGAGATGGAGGTTCAATCCGACTGTACCGTGTTTTGGGGCAGCGTCTAATGCGATAACCTCCTTATGATCAATGCCCTATTTGTATCAGTCATTGGACTACGGCCATGCCGCAGCACCGTCACTAACGGTTTAGCCCATCAAACCAAACTCCAATGTTTATATTTTGTAAAATCTGGTGCTTCTCCTATCTGTCTTTTTGCCGAATCGCTAAATTACAGGGACGTGAATAAACCACCACTGGTTGTTAATCGGTGGGCGGTTAAAAATATAAACACAAACACACATAGACCTACATACATGTATATATATATATTTATAGTTAGGAAATTATAAATTAGAATGTTAAATTAAACAGGTAAACAGTTTTTCATGCTGTACTGTAAGGTAGAGTTCAATTAGAGGCGAACGAACGCAGAGAAGGCTGCAGAACAGTCTGGCTTGAGAGAGAGAGAGAGAGGGAGGAGAGAAATTGAAGGAAATGTTTGGAGAGAAGACAGAGATATCGCCGATGCAGGTTCGGTTTGACGAGTTGCCACCACTGGTGGCATTTCGGGATTTAATACAGTAAAAGAAGTGAGTAAAAAATTTAAATAGTGACTTACAAAAAAAGAGATACAGAAAGAACAAGGAACTGAGTGTTAAATTTATACATAAACAGTTAAATGAGGTTGCCTGCGAGGGGGGAGGGGCAAGGAAGTCATTTCATTTCATCATTATAATTCATAATTTCATTCGCTATATGTTTTGTGTACCCTGCTGTGTTGTCTTATCTGCCCATGTATTGTCCCTTGCGAATGTGTGCTCAAAATAAAGAAATAATGCTGCACCGTAAAGTCAGGATGAATCCATTGTCAAAATGGGGGAAGCTATGTGTTATTAGCCAAAACTGTGAAACTATAATAAATTGGCTAGACCCTGGCAAACCTTTATAATGGATAATTGTACTCTCCGGTGTTTTTTTCTGTGAGACAAAATTGTTCACTTGGATTTTGGAAGCTATGATTTCTTGTTTAGTTTATGCACTTTGTGTTAGGCATTTATGGATTTATTTTATGCTCCAGGAATTCGCCAGAACTTTTGTCAGATTTAAAATAATTTCTGTGTCACATCTGAGTGAGTACAAAATATCTCTTAAGTTATGTTATAATATTAATTTGAATTTTGAACCCTGCATTTGTTTCAGGTTGTGTAGTAATTTTGCTAGCTATTTTCTGTTAAGATAAATGTTAAAATTTGTATAAATAGCTAAAGAGTGCATGAATTTAATTTTTTCATGTAGCCAAATTTTTTTATTAGACAACTAATTGTGAATTTTGTTTAATGGTTACTCAGCATGCTTGTATGAAGCAGCTTTGTGTGAATTTAAAGCAAACTATTTAATTTTTTTAACTATGAATATTGATGTAGTCTGGCAGCGGTCTTGTCTCATGAACTTCTAGTTTAACTGGTTGTTTTGACATTAGATTTATGTTTAGTTCCAAGGTTCGAAATCCAAGGTTGAACACCGAATTTGTGAAGCCAGATTTTATGAACACCGAATTTATGACATTCCAATGTTCGAAATCCAATGTTGAACACGGAATTTGCGAATCCAGAGTTACGAATCCAAGCTTGTGAAATCAAGTTGAAACCGGGTTTCTGAGTCTGAATTTCTGAACTATATATGTATTGCCTTTATAAATATTTTGACTGCACGTATGGTGTAACATTAATTTATTTTTGATTCGTATATATTTGTTTTGCGTGTAGGCTGATTTCTTTTTCTGACACTTAATTGTTAATAATATTTTACAAAAAATTTCATGGTGTGTCGTTGTTTTGGGTTCGTCCTATCCTCGTTGATTCTGTAAATTCGGGTTATGGCCAGCACGTCGTAACAATATATATCTATGCCGCTTACTCAGTTTTTTTTTTACGATACTTCCATTATTCAATTTCTGTAGATGTTTCATGATATGTGATTTGAGCCTGAAGAATATGTTTGAGTATTTCTCAGCAAATGAAACTACTAGTAGGACTTTAACACGTGTATTCTGACCTTTAAATAAATAATGTCTATCTTTTGCCAGATGGAGTATATTTTTCGTTGTATTTTCTATCACAGATCATTACATTATATATATATATATATATATATATATTCTAGATCATTACATTACACACACATATATATATATATATATATATATATATATATATATATTCTAGATCATTACATTACACATATATATATGGAATTTTCTGCTATTTCGTTTCTTGAAGCACATTAATTAATGTAATGTTCCTTTGTAAAAACATAAAAATGATAGTCGAATACTGTTTGAATGCTGTGTTGGAGGTGTTGGCATTATTGATTGTGCTGAAGGCGGCGAACTGGTAGAATCGTTAGAACGCTGGACGAAATGCTTCGCGGTATTTCACACGTCGCTACGTCCTGAGTTCAAATTACCCCGATGTCGACTTTGTCTTTGATCCTTTCGGGGTCGATAAAGTACCAGTGAAACACTGGGGTCGATGTAATCGAGTAGTCTCCTCCCTCCAAATTCCAGTCCTTGTGCCTATCGTAGAAAAGATTATCGGTTGTGCTGTACCCATGAGAATTCGGTAAAACTGTCAAGGATTGTCTATCTAGGACTACAATATTCAATATATCACCCTCCCTTCAAAACATTAGTGTATAATTTTAGGGAGATATTTCCCGGAATTTTTGGCAGGTCGATCGACCCCAGAATAGTTAATCATAGGCTTCGTAGTAAACTTTCGTTTATAACACACATCTGACTAATGACATACGTGATCAGGTGCTAAATGCTTTCTGGTTTGGTTTATTTTCCTGTTCCTGGTCACCTGTTCTACCATTCACGATTTATTGTATTAAACGTTTCTCTAATTCATTGTCCTACCACTTTAATACATGGATTTCATTATCTTTATTCGTTGCTCAATTTCCCGATATTTGGTGGAGATGATAGTTAAATCATATCATATATCGATGGTCATGCTTCTATAAGCGAACAGCAGGAAATAATTCGAGAATATCTGAGAAAAACACAGCCAAGTGTTAATCATAGAAAATATCGATTATGACATATGTCTGGATTATATGCACATACGCACGCACATATTTATGTATGGACACACACACACACACACACACACACACACACACAGTTACTCTATCCAGATTACAAGTTTAGGTTTATACCTGTAATTATTGGGGTCCTGGGATTTGTAACACTGCCTAAATACCAATCGTGAGAAATTAGGCTACTCAAAACTAGAAACAAGAAAGCTGATTCGAAGTCTACAGATCCAATCCATCACTGGAACTGAAGAATTGGTAAAACTTCCCAGAATGCTATCATTTAAATATATATTAACATGTCTAGACATGCGACTATATGCATGAGAATACATACATGAAACAAAACGTACAAATCTACATACATACATACATACATACATACATATAAACAAAACTACTTTGTTGCTAATGTTGAAATTCCAATGAAGGAGCCTTGGACCTAGGTTAGAAACTGGCTCTCTATTGGTAGATGTTGAAATAAGATTGAATAATGATATACATACATACAAACTTATACATTCACATATATCCTTTGTTTTACTTGTTTCAATCATTGGACAGCGGCCATGCTTGATCCCCTTTGCCGAAGCACAAACTTATGGGGACTTAAACAAACCAATAGCAGTGGTCATGCGGTGGAATGGTACAGACACAGACACATACATACATATAAGCATGCATGCAGATATACATAAGCACACATATGCTAGGCTTCTTTCAGTCCGCCACCCATATTCACTTACAAGACCCCGGGGCTATAGCAGAGGACACTTGCCCATAGTAGCACATCAGAACCCGGAAACATATAATTGGAAAACAAACATCTTCCCACACTGACATCCCTGCTCTTAGCAAAGCCTACACATATGGGACGCATGAAAGTGTAATATCGGCCTAAAATATCATTTAGACCCTAGCTTCCTATGCAGTATGCTGATATTGTGAAAACAATATAGAAGGTCAGTGGCAATCATGAGAAAGGCTTGTCTGAGATAAACAAAATACTACTCATATTTGATAAGTATGGTTGTTTCAACAGAACACCAGTATGTGGGATATTTCCATTAAAATTCTATTTATCGCCAGCGCAAAGTACTTCATATAGAAAAGAACGATGTACTGTTATAAGAGTCAAGTGTTGCGGATGTAATTAATTCTTTCAAGAACAGTGAGAAAGAGAATACTTACAGAGAATTACTACTAAATCCGCTATGTTCTCTACTGGTGTACTTGGCTATGTTACTAACAGACGAAGTGGTAACACATTAAAAGTGGTACCAGGATCGACTCTTTTGCAAGGCCTCTGAGATTGGTGGTAGATGCTGTTCTCAGTGGAGTGGTCAAGCTTGAATGTTAGTGACAGGCTGGAAACTACTACATACATCTGCGGACCACATAATGGTGTTAAACCAAGCGTTGGTTTAGGTTTACAGCAAACCAAGGAGACGTACCACATACTAGAAACAGCAAGTCAACCGCTCACAAATTATATCATATCATCTTTTTTGAAAATGGGATCTTAAAAATACTTATATCTCAGATGAGATGGCCATACATGGAATGACTGATTCGGTGTTTGCTCAATCAGGAATTTGGTCTACAGCAAAAAAAGTAATAATAGAAGCAGCAGTAGCAGCAACAACAACGTCAGCAGAAACATCATCAGCTTGCAATTTCTGTCTCATAGAACGCACACATTCTACATTGAAGGATACGTTTATGCTAGCCAGAAACAGGAGGCAGTTACTAAATACCTGATGAATAAGCGCAAAAGAATGGCACAAAATGTTGACTGTAGCGGATAGGATATCACCTCCATCTTCAGCAGGTGCCCAAATATTTTAGCAGGGTTTTATGTTTTCGCAAGACTTCACATTGTTACTAAAACATTTCCCGACGCTATCCACAGAAAGGCACACCAGACCCCGAATATATCCACATGTTTAAAGACTAGGATTGGTAGAGGATTCTTATTAAAGCAGCAACTCTGTACACATGCGAAAGACCTTAATCTATGGAACAGGGAATAAAAATCTCAGACCTTTGCAGAGGTCAGCTACAGAGTATTGTGAATGTCTGTGAACATCTACGGAGAAAATTTCATCTCTTTAATCTACGCTTTAGATTTTCGATATTATTTATTGTAATAGAGGAAGTCGGTGTAACAAAAGATTTACTCAAAAGCTTTGAAATGCTGTCTTCTCCAAGAAAGAACAAAGAAAACTGATTCGCATCCTTGAAATCCGATCGGATATTGGTTGAGTATAAATTTATAAAACATTTCGCCGATTCTCCAATTGACTTTCTTGCAATGAATAGATCCACACAACCTTATAGCATACATATTCACGTATAATAAAGAATAACAAGACATACGCAGATACATGTCCACCCGTGATCATTCTAAACAGACCTGAACATCCATTACATACATCCACCACACACATCTATATTCACACACTCATACATAAATACGAATATACATTTCTCACTGTGTGTGTGTGTGTGTGTGTGTGTGTGTGTGTGTGTATATATCTACGTATATATATAGGATTATATGTTTGTGTGCGTGTCTGTATGTGTGTTTGCACACATTAATTCATTCACATATGAACAAATCTCAAGTATCGCCTTGACTTAAAACAAGAATCTTAAACAGATACCACACATACACATGTACATGTATATATGCATAGATACATGCATAGAGACGGACAAACTACATTGTCCCAAGTAAGACGTTGAAAGCAAACATCAGTGGCAACGCTCTCAAACGTTGCCATTAGCGGAATGTCTCCTCCATGATTGATCACATGACTGCCAAGTAAAACGTCCGGTTGGCTAATATCTCATTCATCAACGGCATTAGGCCTTTCTTTGTCGGCGTTGCCGCTTCCTCTCAACTACCACATACTCAGTTACATGTATGAACACGCATACACACACCCACACTTACACGCATACACAAAAATACGCGGACACGCGCAATAATGCTTAGGAAAGAGCAGATGTTCACACACGCGCATGTACACATACACCACACTTCTACGCATACTACTGTGGTCATCCACGCACACACACATACACACAAAACACTATATCACCCATATACACATAAAAATACATATGCACGTACATATGTACATCTTGTGAAATGTGAACGCGTCAATACATACACCAACGGATTTTACATGTACGCAGGTTGTTTTGATATATACATGCGCACACATAGTCAGGTATATTATATATGTCCTCACATACACACTTTTTCACAGATTTTATCTATAAACGCCGGAGTGGATGTGTGGTAAGCAGTTTGCCTCCCAACCACGTGGTTCTGGGATCAATCCCGCTGCGTGACACTTTCCGCAAATGTCTATCATAGCCTCAGGCCGGCCAAAAACTTGTAAGTAGATTTTGGCAGACATGTATACACATATATACATATAGTCATACATACATGTGTGTGTGTGTGTGTTCCTATTAATGTTGATGTATGTGTCTTTGTATCTGTTTGTTCCCCATCCCCGCTTGACAACCGGTATCGTTGTGCTTAGGTTCCCATAACTTAGCGGTTCGGCAAAACAAGTCGATGATATAAATATCGGACTTTTAAGATGGTAGGCAAGGAGTCGATTCTTTCGACTAAAACCTTGCAATGCGGTGCCCCAGCATGGGCGGTGTCTTAATGTATGAAACAAGTAAAAAGCAAAAACAAGCAATGGCTCACACATTCGCGCAGTACGTCGTACACGCGTTCATGTGTGCCTCTCACAAACACATATACAACCACACAGTCAGCGCATAGTTACACATATACATATTCTCTCACGCATACATAACATCCGTGGTACACACATACATGTGTAGTGAAGCACATACACATAAATACGCACACAAATAAAAAAAAAATCATAGACATGACACGTGAAAATGTGTGGACGCATGCATACAAACTTGCGCGGACACAAACACAGTTGCTTAGTGCGACGCTCAAACGCAGACTCGCATTGATATCACTCTCAGAAACAAACACGATTACACAAACACGTATCAATGGACAATCACAGACACGTCACACCAATTCGACACACACTCAAACACACATAGTCTTAACAATATGCGCTGAAAGATATGGCAAGATGAATTTGTCTTCTTAAATTCCTGGGATGATAGATGAGAGATTAAAACAAGAATATAAAAGAACGGCGATGACAAATTTCGCTCAATTGATAGAATCGTTAGAACGTCGGACAAAAAGGTTTCTGATATTCCTTTTGGATCCTACGTTCTGAGTTCAAATTATCTTGAGGTCAGCATTGCATCTTATCTTTTCGGGGTCTGTAAAACTTGGTTGCCGTCAAGAATTGAGTCGATACAGTCGATTGATCCCCTAACCCCACCATAAAGAATTACTGGCCTTCTGCCTATATCAGAAACCTATGTTATTGCTGTTGTCGTTGTAATGTTCCCCTCATTTGATGCTCCTGGGGCAATGAAAAGAAATCTTTGTTATTACTGAAAATGTAAGATATTCCATCTTCAAAACGTGCACGACTCTGTGTAAAGAATGGTCGCTTATGTTTTTCTATTCTCTGCTCGTAAAATTTTTTTTTTTTTTTTGCTTTGTAGTTTTCTTAATTATTTGGTTCAGATGATTAGAAATCATGTCAAGCCTAAATAATTTTTTAAATGTTAAAATAAAATAATATTTTACAAAAAAAAAACGCCAAAATAAAATATTTGTTTTGTGAAAATGGGGCTACATGACAAATTAATAAAAAGGAAAATGTTACACTATTCATTCAGCTCCACAAGATGTTAATATCGAAATGACGTCAAATGTAACCAAGAAAATGAAAACAGGTTCCAATGGAAATGAATTTGGTTTTAACTATTTTCTTTATTCAGAATGGATCAAAATTAATTGCAAAAACTGCAGAATCCTTGTACACAAGCCACGCACGTAAAATATCAAATTTTGTTTTAAAAAAAAATCTTGGAAACATGAAAGCATCGACGCCAGTGAAATCATACAGAATAACCTTTTGTAAACCAGATTAAAAGTAATAATGATAATAAATAAATGAATAATGAGGAGGAGGAGAGGAGGAGGATAGCAACAAAGATGAGACTAATAATAGTAATAGTAATAATAATAATAATCGCAATTAATTCCTACTGAAAATGTTGTCGGAAAACAAGTGGAGGAACTACCAAATACAAGTAGCTTTAAATTGAAGTATTAAAAATTTAGTACATGGAAGTGAAAACAATACCATTTGTAATTGGAGCAGAAAACATGATGACAAATAATATAAAAGCAATTACAGAAGCCATTACCAGGGCATACAACTCTACTTACTGCCCTCAAGATTGCTCTTCTAAGAGGAAACCGCATCTCGCGCAAGACTCTTAATTCAACAGAATAGTTCCGGATTCAATAACGAAAGGCAAGGTCGATGTCGGTGGAATTTGAACTCAGAAAGTAAAGACAGACAGACGTAACACCGCTAAGCATTTCACCCATCTCTTTATTTTTATTCAACATCGACTGATGCGGGACAGTACGAAGATGTTTCAATAGAGAACGAGGAATGTTACATCGTGTGAAAAAAAAAAGGGTTCTTGTATCGGTCAGATGGTCTGAGATATATTGATGTTGACAGACTGAAAGGAAACCTTATAATATGAAATAGAATTATCAATATTAAATAAAAAGGGGAAGAGAGTGAGAGAGAGAAACAGAATGAGAGAGGGAGAGAGAACGAGACATCGAGATTCATAAGAAACTAAGGGTAAGATTATAGGAAGCTAGAATGAGAAAAGAGACACGATAAACTTGAAGGAAAAATGTGTGTGTGTGTGTGTGTGTTTCTGTTTGTGCATGAGTGAAGGAGAGAGAGAGAGAGAGAGAGAGAGGCCATTTTTCACAATGCCTCTATCTGAAATATATAGAGGAACAATAAACAAATCATATCTTTGTCTACTTCCCTTTCTGTTTGTGTGTGTGTGATTGTGTGTGTGCGTGTGCGCACATGTGCGTATACATAACTACATGCATGTATATGTATAAATGTAGGCATTAAAAGGTAACTGTTGCTAAATCCATGGTGCTCTGTAATTTCGTTTTAATAGATTGATACATGTTCTCATATCTACATCTGGTATTTTCATCAGACTTTCTAGTCAGCTTCTCTAACACCAACCTTTGAAAGTTATGTTTTCTTATTTAGTTCGACAGAGATAACATATCTAAATGCAAATTAAATATAGTTCGAATTTCATTAACTAATCTTTTTTTTATTATTTTTAATATTTCCAATGCGTTTTTATTGTTTGCGTAAACAATTACTGCCGAGTGGACAATGTATTATTTTTGAAAGATTATTTCATCGGTCCCAACTTCTGATACTCATCTCTATTTATTTGGGCCACAATGTGTTGAGATTTTGGGTATACAAATGTAACAGATCTAGTTTTATGAAAACGTGTTGTGACACCTGGATGCAGAGGATATGTATTTAAAAAAGTTTCTATCCATATTATATTTTCTCCTTTAAGCTAGCTTATTTTGTGGTGCTACATTTGATCTTTAAAATTCCGTCTATTTTAATACATTCTTTTATAAACATATGCAACTCGTTTTGAAGATCCTTCTTTAGAAAAATATGATCGTAAAAAAAAAAGACCGATAATATTACTAAGTTCTAGAGAGTAGAGTTGCTGGATTTAGTAAGTTATTCTCTTATCTTAAGACGACTTGCTAGTGTTTGTACTTCATTGTACCATGGTCTGCATTCTTTGTTTTTTCTTGTGGTGTTAAACAGTCTTTCTAATGTAGGATCTATTCGTTTGATATAGAATATTTTGGTTTGTTAGTGACTATATGAATGCGTTTCGAATTTCTGGTGTTTTTATTCATAAGCTGAAACGTAAACCCGGGAATAAGATCAAGGTAAATAACCACATCTACTCTCTATTACATCCATTGAAATCCTCTCATTGAATGCATATATATATATATATATATATATATATATATATATATATATATATATATATATATATATATATATATGTGTGTGTGTGTGTGTGAGTGTATATATGTATGCATATTTATTCATGTATGTGTGTATTTGTGCGTGCGTGTGCATGTGTTTTTGTGTGTAGGATTCTAAATATACATGTCTGTACGGTTCATTGATAGATAGATCGATACAGAGAAAGATCGAAGGAGAATGAGTGATGGAGAGAGAACTCCATATGTTATTCAGTTTAGAATTTTTATCCAACTTCCGAGTCTAAAATTGAAAATTCCCACGTAAAACCAATTCCAACGAGATTTATTTTCAGTAATAAGTTTCTCTCGCAAAGAATAATGAAATCTTCTCTGACTATGAAGAGTTCTTCAGTCAATAAAAGATGTACAATACTGCAGGAAATAGTGTAACCTCGATGCAGAACAATCCTAATTTGATATTACTTCAAATGTAGTTCTTCACGATTGCTGCAAAATGTAATTCTATACATAGCAAAGTAGTAGTGACTAGATCGAAATTAAACAGGTTTAAATTCTATATCTAAATCGTAGAAAAGTCTCCATGTTCTTCCATGTTTATATATATGTGTCTGTATGAACAAATAACAACAACAGATAGACTGTGGTTCACTACAGCTGTTTCACACATTTTATATATTGACGAATATTCGTCAATAAAAAAACGTGTGAAACATGTGTAGTGAACCACAATAACTTCTGTTGTTATTAGTTTATCCTTCACCGAACATGGAAGCTGTAATTCGCTTAGATCTGAAGTCTATCGAGTGTAGTGCAATGGGTGCAGTGTTTATACGCCCACCATTGCTTGACAACCGATGTTAGTGTGTTTACCTCCCCGTAATATAGCGGTTCGGCATAAGAAACCGATAGAATAAGTACTAAGTTTACAAAGAATAAGTCCTGGGATCGATTCATTAGATTAAAGGCGGTGCTCCAGCATGGCTGCAGTGAAATGACTGAATCAAGTAAAAGGGTAAAAGTATATATATATATATATATATATATATATATATATATATATAGATAGAACACTAAGCAGGCGATTTCTGTTTTTCGTTCGGCATTATGATTGTTATAAATGTCCATCTCAAGTTTCTCTATATCATTTAATATACTCGAAAATCGATTCTCCCTTACAAACGGTGCTGTTTGAATGTCTGCATTTCACAGTTGGTGAGACATAAAGAACTATTAAGGTCGTGTGTGTACATTATAGCTAGCGTAGCTGTTTATTTCCTGTGAAATATATCGCTAATTCAAGTTCGATTCGAGATTTGGTCAACTCACCATATGTGAACTGTTAATATCAATATTTATTTTTATAGTCGCAACATATAATTTTTTTGCTCGCTGTTTCCCGCCTCTGATTTGGAACAAATACACAGAATGAGATATCCGATGTTAATCGGAGTTTGAACTTATCAGTATAGTGTAGATATGTGTGCTGAAAATACAATAACGAAGAGTTAAATAGTCTAGAGATGTAATTAAAAGCAGCAAAGATATTTGTTTCAATACAATGATAATGTATGTTGTTGAAGATCAGTGATCAAACTAATTAAACTTTAATGTTGATATAATATTGTAAATATACATTCGAAAGATCATGTAATTCTTAACAAACCAATACAGAATATAGAGTTTAAATGTACTTTGAGGTCTTCTATACGTATGCAGGAATATGATTCCTGTTGAGACGCAGAGATCAAACCAGTAAATAGCAATATGTTCTGCACTTTTATTTCGAAAATTAATACACTATTGACGATAGAGAAATTCACTTATTTTGACATTTAATAAACTTGCGGGTTGTGTACAACAAATCATACCAACAGATCGAATTCAAACTTCGAAGCCGAAACTAAAATGGTGGCTGAGCTCCTATAAATTTACCATTAAAAACTAAATGTACCTCCAGAGGTGGAGAGTTACTTGCAACATATACAGCTATAAATATATGTTGCTGTTTTTTTTTTCGATATGTAATGAAACATACGAGTACAAATAACTATTTTACAGTTAGACACAAAACAGTTGACAGTTGGCATTATGCAAGAGACCGTTTTATGTGTGTATAGCTCTTAACTCTACTTCTCTTCCATTTCTCCCCTCTTCCTTCTTTGCTCTCCATTTCTCTCTCTCTTGTGTGTGTATGTGTGGCCGTGCGCATGTGTGTTTGCTGAATCTGAACTATTTCCCAAACTGTTACTTCCAGTTTCACATAACCAATCATCGTACAATTATCAGACAATTTCACGAAGCTCGGAATACTGTTTCCTTATTTTATATTACTTTACTTTATATATTTTATATATTTCATATATTATATTTTTACTTAACCGTTGATATTCGAGTACCAGTTTCTTCTTGTTTTTGCACCTATGTGCTCGTGTGTTCATATTTATATAAATATACATTGCATTCATACATACATACATATGTAATGTATACATGAGCACATAGCAAGAGCATATATATATATATATATATATATATATATATACACACACACACACACACACACATACACACAGGCTCACATACGGTCGCGGTCATGCACACACACACATATAATCCTCGCACGCACATTCACGTATTCACATACACGTCAAGGATAGACAGAGAGAGAATGGTACACAGCATATGATTTAGATTATGTTATTGACTGCAGTTATATTATTTACCCACGGCTCAAGTTTCACTCCACTTTAATCTCCATCGTCGGCATCCTCATCATCGTCATCACCAGCAACACTTCTTCTTTCGTCTGTTTCTCTCTAATAGGTTTTTCTCCTCGTTCACCGTCTACCATCAGCAAATCTTATTTTACCATATATATATACCCCGCACCCGCATCTATTTACCTTCATACAAAAGTCATTTATTGCATCAACGTAATACCTCGAACACTGCATTAATAAACCGTATGGTGCGGTAAGAAACCAGATTCTCAACCTCATAGTTCCGCGTTCAATCCAGTGTTCATCTGTCGGACAAGTAACACAGCCAACCAAACCGTCTCTAATGAATTAAGGAAAGGAAAACCGAAAGAAGCTCGTCGTATATATATATATATATATATATATATATACATATATGTGTGTGTGTGTGTGTGTGTGTGTGTTTGTGTGCGTGTATATATATATATATATACACACACACACAAACTTGCTTCCCAACCACATGGTTCTGGGTTCAGTCCCACTGCGTGGAACTTTGGGAAAGTGTCTTCTACTATAGCTACAAGCCGACCAAGGCCTTGTTTGTGAATTTGGTAGATGGAAACTGAAAGAAGCCCGAGGTTATGTATCTATGAGTCTGTTTGTCCCTCACACCAACGCTTGACAACCGATGTTTGGGTGTTTACGTCCCTGCAAAAGAGGCCGATAGACTAACCACTAGGCTTGCAAAGAATGAGTTCTGGGGTCTCAGCATGTATGTATGTAGGTATATATATATATATATATATATAT
>NC_068991.1:1517272-1520922 GCF_001194135.2 Octopus bimaculoides | reverse complement strand
TATATATATATATATATATATATATATATATATATATATATATATATATATATATATATATATATATATATATGGGTGTATTTATATATAGGTATATATATATATGTGTGTGTGTATGTATATATATATACACACGGGTGTGTATATGTGTATGAATTGATAAATAGATAGACGGGTAGATAAACAGAGAGAGGGAGAGAAAGAGTTATCTAAATATATCGTAATTTCTCTTTTATAAGTCTCCACTCATTTCTCATATAGTATCAGTTACCTTTAGGCTACAACCATTGCTGGATCGAAGTTCATCGCCGAAAGTTAATGAAACTCCCGTGCATGTTAAATAGTGTATGCTCCCGCTGTTTGCAGTGCTAAGCTGTTATGTTTATAGTAATATTCTTGCATTATTAGTTGCATTTGAGAGTTCATGTATAATAACATGGATAACCTGACTAGTTTTTCCATTGATATCATGAAGGTTATAACCAACCCGTCCCTTGGGGTATTGTAACGTTTAGAACGAATTAGCTTCGTCAAGCCCATCCGTCCTTGTTTTCTCTCTGCAGCAAATCTATTCAAATCCGCCTGTAGATTCCACTTCATTTCCGCAGCTGATTTATTACGTGTGTTCAGGTGTGTTCAGTGAACCATTGACTGGAAGATAAATGCACTCTGTTGCATAATATCTATAACGACATTAGGCAACGAATTGTCAACCTTCTGTAGCCATCAAGAAATGAAATTCATCTTGCTGCTCTTTTAGTGAGATACACTCTCATACACAGGCATGTGCATACATACACACATAAATACACATGCATAGATACATACATACACACACACACGTGTATATATATATATATACATACATACAATTTTTCGTTAGTCATTCCGCATTCATTGCAATGAAAAAAAGACTTGCTGGAAATGTTCATCACACTGTTCTTAAGTAGCTTATTAATTATTAAGATAATTAGGAAAGACGCTCTTATTGATCTGTATGTATTTGTAATAAATTAATTTACTTTTAAATTAACATTTATCATTTCTATAACATAAACGTTTCTTTCATAAATTTCTTTTTTCTCATCGCTATGTTTTGCTTCAGAAAATGAAACTGATTGTAAATATATCTTCTAAGCACTTAGTAAAAATAGATTAGAATGTCTGAGAAGATTAAAGAAACTTTCTTTTATACTTCTCCTTTTTTTTCTTTTGATTCATTGATTAAAAATAGTTTAGCATTTTAAAACATTTACTATATAACTTGATGAAATTGATGCAGTTGATCATGACCGATTACAGGATTCCTTACAGTTTTCATCAATCAAATTTTACTCAAATTTTAACTTCCGACCCGAAGCTAAATTAGAGTATATTACTTGCTCAAGGTAGTTCACACTGGAATTGAACCTGAGGTGATGTATTTGCAAGCCGAACCTCCTCACTACACTGTCATGCCTCTATTTCTGACTAACTTAGTAGCCCAGTTGCTCCCTTGTCAAGATTCTCTACGGAAACATCAACTTTCTTTTACAGTTCAGTTTCGATATTGACTAGGTCTCACCTATAGATTAGGGATCCTCGTATATTCGTTGGAATTCTTAAGCCCTCAGATAGATAGATAGATACATACATACACACACTGATAGGTAGATAGATAGATATTTCAGTTCTACTCGTCCAAGTAACAGTCAATATCCAATCTGTAAACGCTGACCCGCTAACTTATTGACAGCGTCCAACCGCTGTTCATTCCAATCTTCATATCGTTGCTCATGTCACTGTGATTACTGTTTATGATATCACACTTAGTATTAATAATGATTCACTTAATATTTCGCTGACTGCATATATCCATTGATAGAAATATATAATCAACCGTTACAAATATATATGTTCCACCCTTACTAGTATTTTATGTATTTTGTTCTCTATTTGCTTTTATTTATATATTTATTTTTAACGCAACTGTTCCGTTCCCAATAAAATACAGAACATGGTTATTTATTTTATTCCAACGACTTCTTCCAGCTATCGCATAAATGACATAATTATAGTGGACAATGATGGTGTCTAATGTTCTAATACTCTTCGTTCAGCTGTGTCGGTAATGTCAATATATATGTATATGAGTGTGTGTGTGTGTTTATATTTACTTATATATTCATATTATACGTATATGTATACGAATAAAACATAATGTTTGTGTGTGTATATATATATATATATATATATATATATATATATATGGAAAGAATGAGACAGAGACTAAGCGAGACGGAGACATACATATAGATAGATAGAGAGATAGATAGATAGTGTCATACATGAATACATAGGTATGTATGCATGCATGTATGTTCTCTTCTTCATTTAATTTCCATAGATGTCCTCTTGCACTTTTCGATGTTGCTCTCCTGACGGCTGCTGATTTCCACGATTTCTTTTTTCCTTCTGATCCCAGACAACATCATCTGGCCGGTTGTATTTTAAGATAGCGACTGATTTAAAATTCTAAAGTTCCACCAATATTCTTTTGATCCATCGGTCTCAATAGAGTCCACTTTATCCGGTCAAGACTGTCCTAGCCATCGTACCATTATCTCATAGAAAGATAATAGAATTTTGTAGCAGTTGGCCATAATGTGGTTGATGACTCCAGTCTTAGTTTTGCTCAACCTACCTTTGGTGCCTATAAATGTTATCTGCTTTGAATGCTGCAAATACTCGGTGGCTGATATCATTTTCTTCAATTGAATGCAGGTTGACTTCGAAGTGGGGACGTCATAAACTTGTTAATACATCATGCTAAGTTTTTTAATATTATCAATTCCATCTATGATTTGTGTCTTTCGTACCAACCACCTATTTATTACCTTCTCAGTGAAGCGGTCCATTTTTTTTACATTTTTGTTCTTTTGATAAATAGAATTTACAAATGTTACTTGGGGAGAGAGATGTATCAGCTGTTATTTCATAACACTCATTAAAATTCATTGACCATCCTAATTATGTTGTTGATTATTTTGTGGTCCCAAACTCGAGCAAGGTAGTTCCTGGTCTCTTTCCTCTGCTGCAGATGAAGCATTTTCACAATACGTGCTTCACGTGACATCAATACAGATTAGCGACAACGACCACCACTGATGAATAGCGTAGCTACGTGCCCATTGTTGTTGAAGTTTCCTGTAATACTGAAGAGCTTGCGTGTTCCATCACCTATCGGACCGAGTTCTTGTAGTGTAGAGTTCAGAAGGCCAAGTGTGGTTGTGAGGATAGAGACTGCAAGGGTGTCGTGAGCAATATACCTGTGGTAAGCTGAGGGAGCAGACGATCATACTTCTTTTAATTTTTTACCCTCCTGAGGTGCTCATTCCTCGCCGTCTCCTTGTTGAGTGACGTAGCTGACAGCCTCTCCTTATAGGACCGACATAGCTGACATGCCAATGCTTTCCAAGATATTTGTAATTATCTCAATTTCTCACATTAAGTCATGCTAGAGAATATATCTTAGCATTAATTAGTCTTCTTATATAAACAGACGTGTAGATACAGACACCCATGTATACATATGCATGCTTACATCTTTCACACACACACACACACACACACACACACACACACACACACACACACACACACACACACAC
>NC_068991.1:1503724-1517147 GCF_001194135.2 Octopus bimaculoides | reverse complement strand
GATGGAGAGAAGGAAGGCCTAATTATGCAGCGGACATGCAGGAATGTGGAAATGGTTGTATCCTTTGGTGTAGATTTGGAATTATGATTGAATGTATACTTCTGGTAACATGTGTAATTGCGCATCATATATATATATATACACATCTAATATCCATCCATCCATACATGTATACATACATATGTTTATATTTGACACACACACACACACACACACACACACACACACACACACACACACACACACATATTTGTACAAACGCACGTATATATATACACATACATAACATATATTTGTGTATGTATATATAGGCATATATTCTTGTATATATGGTGAGAATTAGGCGATAGTAAGGGGTATAAATACACAAGCACATCCATATACTAATACAGCCTTACATTCAGTTGTCCATCACACACATAGACACACCTAAACATTCATAGATACATACACACATACATACAAATACACATCAATACAGGTTTTGAAGTGAATCTTTCCTTCACTTTAGGTGTGTTGGCTGGTGAACGCTGTCAATGCATGGATTTTCTCGTTTTTCCTTATCATTTTCCCCCGCTTCGCAGATACTACTTGTATTTTCCTTCTTATTTAATAATGCTCGGTTCTTCCTTTTTCTTTATTAATTCCATTAGTTATTAAATCCATCAATTTGTTATCTTCTAGCAAGAGAAGTCACCTCGTCTTTTTTTTGCAATACTTCACAATGAAAGGGTCAAGTTAATAATAGTATTTATTTTAGCCAAACACCGTTTTTCATGATTAATCTAATGTTGTTCTGTCTCTCAATATATAAAGCTTAACTAAAATACTCCTGGCTCACAGCTACTTCGTTTACCATTCTTTTGCTTTCTTATTATTTCCTTTTACTTTCCATCCCAAAGATATCTCAAATATTTATTTTCTCTCTATGCAGAAAATTTTTTCATTCATTCATACACACAAGCACTCACACACCAACGGTCGTGTGCACACACACACACACACACATAAATGTACACACATTATTATGCATATATTTATTTACGTAGTCATACACACATGCACATTCATACGCACACTCTCTCACATGAGTCTGCATATATATATATGTCTCTGTGTACACACACACACACACACACACACACACGGACACACATATATAGATAAATAAATATATATACAGAGAAACATACACACACACAGCCACACACACATATATATGTAAATATATCAATACATATATATATATGCTTATTAAGATATACATATGTGTGTGTGTGTTATGTATTTATATATTAACACATGCATACATGCATACTTTCACACACACACACACACTCATACACTCACACATAGTCACACATACTCACGCACACACATACATATATACATACACACATACATACGTATTTGCGCTTTTAGCTAATGCATTGAAATATAATTATATCCTACGTCAACTCGTTGTGGATTTCTCTCTCAATGAACAAAGTCAGTGTTATGCAACTCTTTTCGTTTTCTGTTCTTTTCCATCAATCTTTCTTGATTGGTAGCTATAGTTATTGTTGTAATTACTGTTATTTTGATACTTGTTGTTGTTGCTTTTGGTTCACTTCCAACATTGATTAACAAATTTGTCACTGAAAAGTATTTAAACCGCATCGAATGCCCTTAATGTACCCAGAATTTCCATTTGTTTTTTTGCACAATATTGTTTGTCAGCTTCTACCCACTACCACCATCGTCGCCTGCATCACCCACCACCACCCCTACCATCAATAGCAATAACGTAATGTGACAAATGGGGCTCGAACAGGTTGCCCACTCTCGATTCATGTTCCCATTCCAATAAAATCTAATTCAACCTGCCATGTATCTCCTAATATGAGACATCTTCTGTGCAAAGACCAAGAATTAATGTGAGAGGAATCTCCAACATACCACCAACATTTTCTCTTAATTTTGAATTTTTTCAAGATGTAACAAACAGTAGCCAACTTCTTGGAAAGAAATTATTTATCCTCAAGGGTGGTTTTTGCAAACTTCTCTCAGTAATCCGTAGAACTTTACAATTTTCGGTAACTGATGCATACACGGAATGATCTACCATTTGAAATCAATGCAAAGTTTTGCATATCCGGACAAATATAGGAGTTTTCGATTGTTTGATTTTGCTGCGTCATTCGGATAGATCACTATGGAAACTGGTTGCTGGAACCGGGTGAAGGAAGGATCTCAAATATTGTTAACACTGACGCAACTTTCCTAGGCACCATTATGATTTGGATCGTTCTGACAATGGAACTGAAGGAAGATTTGGTTCAATTTGTCTATGATTGTCAGGAGTTGACTGGTATTTTCATTCATCAACATCAGAAAAGTAAACGGCAAAGATGACGGCAGCCGAATTTGAACTCAGAACGTAAAAAGCTGGAACAAATACCGTAGCGTTTTGTCAACGCGCTAATCATTCCGCCAACTCGACGTTTTGGAAGAATAACATCAACAACAACTACTATTACTACTACTGCTGCTGCTGTTGCTGCAGTCACTAAAATAGCATCACGCACCAAGTAAACAGTTTTAGAATTCAGTAAAGTCAATCAAACTACGAGAGCAGAATGGACAGTGAAAGTGAGTGAAGTAGGTTTTTCCCCCGGTGGTGGCTATTTTAGCAGCAAACTTTCCAAACACTTCATTTCTCAACGTTAATGGGAAATGGCGTTTACATATAGGACAACAGTGTATCAATTATTTCTGAATAATTCATCATCTTGCTTTAATCTAGTCAATGAGCATGCTGCTGTTGTTGCTGTGGTTGTTTTTGTTATTGTTTACATTCAGATGAATCCTGGTCGAGCCACACCCTAATAAGACATTCCGAATGTGACCTATCCGTCTATGTTCAAAATATATAATCTCATATGTCTCTCACCAATTTTAGAAAAATTTAGGAGTTTGATTTAAGGGAGACGTGGTTGCTGTTTCTAGCAGATCATGTGCCTGCGTAGAGGCTACACTATACACATAGTATCGGCGACAAAACTTAGGTAAAATGGCCGTCGACGTATTAAGAACTGTTCTAATGGATTCCGCCATACTAATTCCTCTTTTGTTACTGAATTCTTGTCCTTTTCCTTCCCCTGCGATATTCGTTCAATGTCCTCTGAATAACTGATTATGTTTTTCTACCCAACGGCTATATTTGTATCGTTAAAGATTATAACACTGAAAGCAGGGCAGAATCTGTTGACTAAATTCTTTGATGGATAAGCAATAAAAATCTGAATATATATTGGTCATAATAGAGTACAGCGCCGGATATTGATGGCTTGCTTGGAGAGATGGAGAGAATAAAGCATGGCTGATTAATGGAAAATGTGTGTTGGATATGAAGAAAGGTGTGAAGCAAGAAGAAAGGAAAGGAGGAGGGGAGGAAGGGGTTGAGGAGAGAAAGAAAGGAAATGATTTTTATAAAATAACGTGGTCAGGCAATGCATTAATATAAAAGAGCAAAGACAATATAATGTTCGGAATATTTCCATTAGAGAAAAATAAACGCTGGTTCAAATGACCATTTTAGCAGAAGGCAAGAAAAGAAATGGAGACAATACACACACATATATGTGTGCTATTTGTATATTATCTCTCTCTTTATCTCTCTTTCTCTCTCTCTCTCCGTGTCTGTGTGTATCTATATGTGTATATATATACATATATGTATATCTATATATATCTATATGTGTGTGTGTATATATATATATATATATATATATATATATATATATATATATATACGTGGATAGATAAATAGATAGACAGGTAGGTAAGTAGTTAAAGCGATATATATATATGTCTGCGAGGGTATAGATATTCATATGTACACAAATACACACACACACACATACATATATATAAACCTATCTTTGCATGTATATGTATGTGTGCATATTTGTGGGGGAGAAAGAGAAGACAAAAACGGCTGTAGACTATTACCAAACTATTAGAAAGCAGAGTTTTAGTTGGAATGGTTCTAGTGTGTCTCTGGAATCCACTTTATCAAAATAGAGTTCGCCTCTGGATATTAATAACCTGTGTCCAAACGGCCGCTTAATGTGTTGATAAAAATGAATATTGACGGGGAGAAATGTGGACACTAGATGGACATCGATTAACTCTTTCACTTTCTATAAATCAAAGAAAGTAGTCAGTGTTGTTATATACGTATGTGTGTGTGTGTGTGTGTGTGTAGAGCACACACTCATACGCATATATTATATAGACGGGTATTAAAATATTTTGTTTCAACAGGACGACGAAAGAACTTCAGACCGATAGACCTGCAGGAATTGGTATCTGAATCTCCTACAAATTATACCGCACCCACTTAAATTTATAACATTTCTGTTATACAAGACTGATGGGATGATCATGGATGGAGGGCCTATTGAACAGGAGCTGAATTATAACAGAAATCATAATGCTTTCATGACATTTTGAAAAATGTTATTATTTAAATAAAAATTAACGATTCATTTTCTAGGCGGCAGACTTGCGGATACGTTAAGCACGCCAGGCGAAATGCTTAGCGGTATTTCGTCTGCCGCTACGTTCTGGGTTCAAATTCCGCCGAGGTCGACTTTGCTTTTCATCCTTTCGGGGTCGATTAAATAAGTACCAGTTACGCACTGGGGTCGATATAATCGACTTAATCTGTTTGTCTATCCTTGTTTGTCCCCTCTGTGTATAGCCCCTTGTGGGCAGTAAAGAAATAGGTATTTCGTTTGTCTTTATGTTCTGTGTACAAATTCCACCGAAGTCATCTTTGCTTTTGCATTATTTCGGGGTCGATAAATTACGTACCAGTTGTGTACTGAGGTCGATTTAATCGACTGGACCTTTCCCCCAAAATTTCGGGCTTTGTGCCTAAAAGAATAAACACATCTCTTAGGGACGTATGTTGGGAGTTCTGTAACTGCGAACCTCACTAATTCTAAGCTGTAATTGCAACTTTGAATATAGTTCGTACTTAAGTCAGTCTTTAAACCATCCGAAAATGTAAAAGACAAACAAGGAATCGGAAATAATATTAAATGAAATTACGTGACAAAGGAATACACTTAGAAATTGGTTTCTAATTTGTCAATTACTAATATCAATAAGAACTTTAACGATTCTGATATCATATTTCCAAGAAGGTCAGCCATCAGCTGGTTTACCAAGTGGCAACAGTACAAGCTGATGGAATTCACAAGCTCACAATTGTGTGTGTGTGTGTGTGTACTAGCACACACACACACACACACACAGCTATATATTTATTTATATATACATATGTATTTTTAAGATATGTGTGTATGTATGTATGTATGTATATATATATGCATGTATGTATTTACACATACATAGGTATATACATACATGCATACATATTGTGTGTGTAGTATATGAATGTATGTAATATATTTATATATGTATGCTTAGGCGCTCACAGAAACGTGCCGTCTATAAAAGTAGAGAATGATGAATCTCCGGTTCCATCTTATGTGTGTTCTCTTTCGCCTTTCGTAATTTCACGTTTTCATTGTTTCAATTGTAATCAGATATGAAGTGTTTAATATTAGAGTTGATTGCTAATTAAGTATTCAGGACACACGCGCTTACACATATGCACGCACACACAAACACAGATATGCGCGCGCGCGCACACACATACACACACGTCAGTGCTCTATTTTCTTCTGAGTCGTTTACAGTTTTTTTTTTTTTACCACAGTAAAACTTCTAGATTCAACGACGTTTTTACATTATTCCTCAATCGGTTCTGCTGGAAGATGATGATGATGATGATGATGGTTGATGTGGTGATTGTCGTTGTTGCTTAATCCCAATTCAGTTTCACAGTCGTGTAGATCGTTGATCAACACTTATTTCCTAAGATCCTGAATGCACATTAATTTTCTCGTTTGGTGTGGGCTGTACTTTTATGTCAGGAATGAGTAATGTTTTTTTTTTCAATATAAAACATAGCTTTTCTATTAAATTAGAGGGGCAGGGATGAGAATACCTCTGCAAAGAATGGCAATAAGCAGGTACAACAATCCATACAACAAACCAAACATTCCGAGCGCAGAAAATACCACAGACGCGATTTGACAACAGAAATAAATGAAGCACACAGCATGGTGTTTTTAGATGAATCAGCAGCGGACTTCGAATAATAAAAGCAATCATAAAATGAATTGCAATCAGTTATATTAAATGATAATAATAATAATGATAATAATACAAATGTCTATCCAATTGTCTGCAAAAAGGCAGCGAGCTGGCAGAATCATTAGCACGCTGGACAAAATACTTTGCGGCTTTTCGTCTCTCGTTACTGAGTTCAAATTCCGCCGAGGTCGACTTTGCCTTTCATCATTCCGGGGGCGATAAAATAGGTACCAGTTTAGGAATAGAGTTGTCATAATGTTGTAATCGACTACCTTCTTCCATTAAAATTGCTGGTCTTGTGCCAAAACTTGAGAGCAATATAATACAAAAGTAGTACAAAAATTTCATTATCACAAAAAAAAAAACTCAGGGCAAAAATCCCATGAATATAAACAGCTGATGTCGTATGATTTGTTTGAGAGAGAAATAGTGGAAGATGTAACTCTTGTAACTTTCTTACATCTGTCAAACAACAGCGACACTTTCTCGCTAAGTTGCTATGCGCTTGCAAAATTACTTGCAAAACTCTACGTCTCAGCTCTCTTGAACATCGAAAGGGAGAAATTTTAGTCGAATAAAGTTACTGGAAAACGGAAAGAAAATAAAGGCAGTGCTCTCGCATGGCTGCAATCCTACGACTGAAGCCATTTAAAGAATTGATAGACGATGTATGCAACTCATGGAATATTCTCCAGAAAGCTAGACGATAAATTAGGGAAACAATCTTATCGAGCAATAAGTGGTAACGTTACCACTAACAAAGAATCAATACTATTTACCCCGTTACTATGAAATGGTACAAATAGATGCCAGCGCCAATACTTCGAGCTGATAGTATTGGCAAAGTCAATAAACTTTTGTGCTTCAATATTACCAAGAAATTGCAAAAATATTTATTAGAGAACAAAAGCTTCATAAATATTAAACTAAACACACGGGAGACTTTTAATGTGTGTGTGTGGATATTATAACTATAAATACATGTGTGTATATATTACATGTGCAGAAAATTGTGCACTCGTTCATAAGTGTGTGTGAATTTGAGTGTGTATGATTGCTTATGTATAAATTTGTTCTGGAAATAGTTATAAAAGCAATCAGGTTGTAAAACTATAAAAATGTACTGCAAGAACAAATTAAGAAATTAACAGTTGACTTACTGATATACAAACACACACACACACAGATATATATATATATATATATATATATATATATATATATATATATATATATATATACTCGCGGACATACACACAGAAACACACCTTACTCACATTTATAGATATATATTATAGATACCCATATTCATGTCAATTAATGTCTATTCTTCAGAAGGAGTTGTTAACATTTTAACTATCATCATACGACATTTTCTATTAAATCTGTTTTTCTTTGTTAATATATTGGAGAAAGAAATTGTGACTTAGAAATGAATAAACTAATTCATCAGAAAATAGCGTTTCATTTAGGAAAGCTGCAAATATTTTATTTGGTTCATTTAAAACATTTTTATTTCGCAGACGTCTTGAGTAACAATAATTTAACTGATTTATAGCCAGCTGCTTATCTCTTAATTATTGTCTTTGGATGAAAATATCTACAGAAATTAGCTTCTTTCTTATTTTGGTTTCATTTTTTTTAAACAACTACAAGAACATAAAAGGCAGCAACATTACTGCCAACAACAAGATCATCATCATCGACGTAAACAACAGTAACAACATCACCGTCATTAACATCGTCATCAACGACAACAGTAACCAACATTAAAACGTCCGTGAACAGCCCTATCATCATCATCATCAACAACTATTAAATATTTTGAAAATTTTAATTAATTTGCAAAAAAAGAAAAGAGCGCTTTTGTAAAGCAGACAGAAAGCAAATAGCTGATATCTTTTTTTTTCGCTTCTATAGATTTCTACTTACTTTAAATGCGAATTCATGAAACCGTTTCAACATTGGGTAGAATGTATCGAGGTATTTACTTTGGAATTTCTCACTCCGAGTTCAAATCCCACTTAGCTCAATTTTACTTTTCATCATTTCGCGTTCGATACAAAAATACAAATCTTGGATGATTGATTGATGGAATTGTCAGAGGACCCGTTGTGGTATCTGCTGCGAATCTTTTAACAGCAATGCAAGGGATGACACTGGTGCTAAGTTGCCTTGGTCAAATTCAGTGGCTATTTCAGTGGAGAAGGAAGGCTTGCTTAGATGGACAGTTGTCAATTTCCCTTGAAATGTGTCCAGCAAATCAACATGTTTTTAATTCGATACACTATCGATTCCACTAATACCCCAATATTAAATACGATTTCTAATATTGTCACAAGGAAAGGTATTGTATCAAAAAATATTTGATTAAATAAATAGCAGTAATTGATCGATACGTTATTTTACTGATCCCAAAATGACCGTTAAAAATAATCGAGTACCCAAATGTTGCAAAATATTGGCGAATAATAATTATTAGTTATTTTTTAAAAGATATAAATTTTCAGTATCAAAGACATTTCCTGAGATATCACAGAATAAAACTGATGTCATTTTAATGACAGAAAAAACAATAGTGAACGGATCTCTGTTAGTGTGGACGATGTGTGTTCAGTCGTTCGGTTAACCAAAAAGACCTTCAAGTTGAATTACCATTTTCTCGGCTGAACAATTCCAATGACACGTGTAACTTAAACTTGATAATCAAGTCTCATCAACATGACACAGTGTGAGAAACTGTCAATACGATTGACATCTACGCTATTTCAATGTATCCACTTTCATTCACAAAGTTTTGTGCGGCCAGAGGCCGTGGTAAAACTTAACCAGGATACCATACAATGGGATCGAATCTGGAGCCATTCGCCTATGCCACGTCTGCATCAACAAACATGATTGTGAACTAATAATTACCAAAGGCGCATGCATGGCTATGTGGTAAGAATCTTACTTCCCATCCACATATTTCCGAGTTCAGTTCTATTGTGTGGCACGTTGGGCAGGTCTTCAGCCATAGCATCGGACCGACCAAAGCCTTGTGAGGGGATTTGGTAGACAGAAACTGAAAGAAACCCGTCGCGTAGATCTATCTATCTATCTATCTCTGTGTGTGTGTTTTCCAAGTGACTGTGTTTGTCCTCCACCACTGATTCACAACCTGTGTTGGCGTCTTTATCTTCTCGTAACTTAACAATTCGACAAGAGAACCGATATTATAAATTCCAGGCTTAAATAAAAACATACTGGCGTTGATTCATTCAACTAAGATTTCTTGAAGGCGGTGCCCCAGCATGGCCATACTTTAATGACTGAAACAGGCAAAAGATAAAGAACAAAGATAGTATTACTAAAATAACAATGTTACGCAGAAGTGAGTTGAAAACGGATTACAGTCACTAATCTCTTAATTAAAAGACATCAACGTGTTTAAGAATTACGTTTATTATCTTATGTATAACCAGTACAATTGGAATGATACCAATGTCTTTTGCAAAGACATCTACAAATTACGTAGATGTATAGATAGAGACACGTTCCAAAAACCAGATTCTGGAATATTTATGCGAGTTTCCAAGATGTAACTGATTCTCTTTAAAATAAGAAAGGCATCACATGTAAATCTCAAATCATGTTATATGAAGATGATATGAAAACAACTGATAGATTATCGCTCAGAATATACATCGGCACGTCTTAGGTAATAGCAGTATTAAAGTCTGTACACAATGTTAAGTCATTTTCACACATTATTTGCTAATCTCCAATATTTGTTTACAAGTTTGCCAAGATTCACCGCAAACACCACCCAGAACCCATTCACATATTCTTTGTTAGCGGAAAAGAAATTAATGCCAAAACCAACAAGTCTCACAGAATAACAGGTGTGGCATACAAGCACCTTCCCACACGTGTGAAAGGTGATGCTTCATATACTTCAGGAAGAGAGAGGCGGGCGCCCCTGGCGGTGGAGTATGAACTGTTAAAACTAAGATGTCCATAATGAAGATAATGATGATACTACTGCTGCTGCTGCTCATGAACCTGCTAAACAGTAGAAACTAAAAGCATCACCGTTCTTTGAGATTTTAGTATGTCTGACCACAGATATGTCAATCCCAGCAGAATTCAACGTTTCTGGAAAATTATTTGCAAAATTAAATAAATATAAGGAACTTATAAGGAGGGTAACTGTAATTTAAGGAAGAAGTTTGTCTCGGAGTATTAAAAATTGACAGAATACTATCTATAGAAATGAAAGAAAAAAAATTGAGAAGTATATGAGGTGGGTGAGGAAGTTACTGATGACAAAGGTCCGAATGAAGGCTGTAAATACTTGTAAATACTTGTTTATCTGGGGATAAACAAGACAATGATATATAAAATAAGGAGGTGGTAAAGAGCGTATTAAAAATTGATTTAAGCCGAATAAATATACAAAGCACAATTTCAGTGAGATACAATTTACTTAAAAAAGAACACATGAAAAATAATTAGCTCAACCTAAGTACACACGGTTGAGAAGGCACTGCCTTAGGATGGGCCAAAGAATCTCACGGCATGGCTCATAAACATATTAAGTAACAGAGAAGCAGAAATTTCAGTTCTTGCGTAATAACTTGTATACAAAATATACTTTGGTGGAGTCGTATTTAGTGTTGAAACGATTAGAATCACACATAGCTAAACAAGCATTTATATATATATATATATATATATATATATATATATATATATAATTATGCATATCTTTGTGGTTAACTGCAGTCATGAATTGAAGCGAAATGCTTTGCTATATTACACACTGGCAGAATAACATAACTGCGTGGGACTTTATGACTGACGAAGTATCTGTGAAAGAAGCACTGGGAGATGGAAATGCTTGCCACATTTTTTATAGCAGTAAAATATTCAGAGTTTAATTTCAGTCAATAACATATGCACACACGCTCACACACATATACATGCACACACAAACATGGGGTAGGTTTTTTGTGTCTGTGTTTGTCCACCACCAGCACTTGATAACTAGTATTAGTGTTTACGTGCCCGTGACCTAGTAGTTCGGAAAGAGAGACCAATAGAATAAATACCATTATTAAAAAGTAACTGGGCCGATTCAAACGACAAAAAAAAATGAATCTTACAGACGACGCCCCACCATGACCGCAGTCCAATGACTGAAACAAGTGGTAGATACAGGATACATATATATATATATATATATATATATATAAAACCCTAATCATAAGAACTACTAAACTCTAAAATCAAGATGCATGGACTGAGGGTGTTTTGTACTAATCTTTAGTAAGTACCAATGGCAACTCAAAAACTGAAGTCGGTTTGCCATCAGAGTTTTTTTTAAACCAGGGTCAAACAATATTCTTTGGTTTCATATATTTGTTCAATACAGGATAATTCAAATAAACCTTATCATAAATGATGCATTCCTTCTGGACTTAAACGCTATTTGGGAAATAATAATCCCACAAAGAGCAACCATATCGTTTCTCCTAAAACCCATTATTCAACATCTATTGAGAAATGATTCCGAACAGCATTCGCAGAGAATTTAAGCCGATCATCTTCCCACTTCGCAAACGATGCTCTATTTCTCCGGACGCCCACTTTTATAATCAAATCTATTATTCTTTCAGCTTTTCGTGCATAAAACATTCCACATCCTTAATTCATTTCTTCACAAACAGCCTTTCACGGTCACTAACGGTTGTACAGCTGTCATCACTTCCTCCCGCTTGATGTCTATGTTTTGTCTTAACTTTAAGTAATTCCCCATTTACACAGAATTCATTTACATTTCTCCCCAAATGTGACAATCTGAGGGCATTTATAATGTTTGTTTGTGTGTCAGTGTGTGTATGTGCTTACACTTGTTTTTTGCAGCTGTATGTATGTAGAGATGTGTGTGTGTGTGTGTGTGTGCTCACATTCTCGACAGCATTCGTAACCCATTGCTGTATCACGTGCGTATCTTGAGTATAGTGCCTTGTGACCAGTAGAGAAATTATAATTATGCTTATTATTTAGGCAATATATATATATATATATATATATATATATGATGATATCATTATTATCACTCAGGTGGTGAGCTGGCTGAAATGTTAGCATGCCGGACGAAGTGATTCACAGCATTTCTACCGGTTTTACCTTCTAAGTTCAATCTCTCCCAACGTCGACATTGCCTTTCATCCTTTGGGGTGGGGTCGATAAAATAAGTATCAGTCACGCACTAGGGGTCGATGCAATCAAATTTCCCTCCTTTCATGAACTGCTGGCTCTGGGCCGCAGTTTGACACCATTATTATTATTGTTTCTGATAATATTTGAAATATAACGGCTTGGCTTTCGTTCTCACTTCACTGACAGGTCCTCAAATCTACCGAAAACGACGTTGCAGTCCATACCTCCATTAATGAAATCGATAAAATAATTATCAATCAGCGGCTGGTGTCAATTCAATAGCTAAATATTCTTTCTCGCACTCACTCACTCACCAAAATTCTCGATAAATGTTCTAAAATTTAAAATCATTTTTCGGAACAAATGAATTCTTCAAAGTAAATTTGATTAAATATTTCGCCACTTTTGAAATAATAACTAAATGTTGCTGATATACAAAATTTAAAACCAATCCTAATTATTTTACATTGAAAAGATAATTATACATTGACCTCACCCATCCAAAAAAAATCGAACTATCTTTTGAATAATTTTCCCGATGCCATAGCAGGAAAATATAGTTTTCAAAAATTAGTAAATAATTAGTTTTCAATAAAAATGTGAATAATTAAAAAATCAATGTATATTATTAAAACCCATATGGCACTCAGGGAAAAAAAAACCCATTTAAATACATACCGATAAACTTATGTGTGTGTATGTGCATGTGTCTATACAAGTATATATTTATGTTTGTATATCAATCTTATAGGCGTAAATCGAGTTAATTAATGATTAACCAATTGAATTCAGCATCGTGGCTAAGTTTCAATCGAGTTTTTCTCCTCCAAGGATTTTAATTAAACCAAAATCTAAAGATTTTCATATTTATTTCTCTATTTCTCTCTCTCTATTTCTCTCTCTCTCTCTCTCTCTCTCTCTCTCTCTCTATTTCTCTCTCTCTCTCTATCTCTCTCTCTCTCTCTATTTCTCTCTCTCTCTCTATTTCTCTCTCTCTCTCTAT